>NC_040035.1:52875630-53175630 GCF_003713205.1 Coffea eugenioides | reverse complement strand
TATTGTGATGCAGCTTTTTCAAGAGATCAGTATTTGAAAACATATGCATTCATGATCAACCCAATTCCACATATGAATAGGTGGCCTCCTATGGAAGATGTGACACCAGCAGTAGTTTTGCCACCACCACTTAGAAGAAGAGCTGGTAGACCAAGAAGAAATAGAAGAAGAGCACCTGATGAAGGAGCTCATGCATCTCAACACAAGAGATCAATCAGTTTTAGGTGCTCTAAGTGTGGTGCATTTGGACATAATAGGAGAACTTGTCAAGGAGCTCCTGTTGCTGAAAAAAGAGGCAGCAGTACCTCTGCAAATCAGGTAGCAGAACGAAGAGGAAGACCAGGAAGAGGCATTGCCAATACTGGATTAGCAGGATCTGTTATATGGGTAATTGTAGCAGTTGTATATTTACAGTATCTTTATGTGTATTTGGGATTGCAAATGAGCTTAGCTTTTTGTCATGATTTGTCAGGAACATGCACAAGGAAATGTGCCAGTGATTGTGTCAAGTCAAGGCAGTAATGGAAGCACTCAAAATCAAACTACTGGAGCTAATGTTCAACTTACTCATTCTGCTAGCACTAGTACTAATACCAGAAAGGTAATGCTAATCAGAAATTAGTTTCATTACCTATTGCTAACTATTTTAACTGTCAAGGCCATTAGTTTAATAGAATTTGTTGCATGGCTTCAGAGAGGAGGGCCAAATGCATGGGTTGGAACTACTGTTGCTAACAATAATAAGAGAGCCAGACGAAATGCAGCTCTTAATCCACATCAAACTCCAGCAGTCACTGCATCTGCAACAGCTCCAACAGTCACTGCCTCTTCAATATCCACTTCTGCAACTACCACTGGAACTCACAATGACAATAGCAGCATCAGTATGTGGTTTTAATTAGTACTAGTAATATGAGTTTTGCTTTGGGAGACTGATCTGGTACAGTTATATATGTAGCAATCCTCATCATCTAGAATGATGTTTTTAGATGATGTTTTCAATTCTTGTGGATTGCTATATACTTTTGCTAAGTATTATTTGTACCGTATGCCAAGTACTTATATGCATTCCCAGTCCCAGTGAACAAAATCTTAGACATATGTTTTGGTGCAATATGGTGGAATTTCAATTTACTCTTGCCAAATATGCTCTGCTGCTATCCACAGATCTTGGAACATGATGACTTATTCCATTGTGTATGGAATTTGCTAACTCCAACGTGTATGCTGTGCTTTTTTTTTAACTCTATGTCTCGGATTCCTTACCATTATGTATGAAGCCTTATTGTTATAATTGGAATGAACTTAGCAGTAAAGTATTGTTGTACTTAAGGAACTTCACCTGTGTGCTTAGAGCATTTTCTGTCAAGTATGACTTTTGGTATAACAGTAATGCAACAAATCTTGGGGGACATACGTATGAAGTAAAATACAGCTTCAACTCATTTTTGCATAGCTTAACATCATGTTCGACTTACACATACCTTCTGATTTTTTCATGTGTGACCAGTAAGGCTCCAAACAGCTTGGAACACATCTACTATTACAAGAACAAGAAAGTGTGATTGCTTTAACTATTTGAATGAAAAGATAAATTGCTAAGAGTAGTAGATTGATGATAAACAAGATGGTGATAATTGCATTCTGTCGAGGCATCAAGTTAGATTCCTGATTTGCTGTCCTTAATGGAAGCACTGCACGATCAGCTTCATTTCTTTGGCTCTGCACTTCTTCACCTTCATTTCTTTGGCTATGCAACTCTTCACCTTCATTTCCTTCATACCGCTGGAAGTAGTTGCACTTTGAACAACTAAAATATAGCTTATCCGGATTTCTTTCACTCTCTGAAATTCGTAATGTAGCCTTACGGTTGCATTTACAATACCGGTTCTTCATGCTTAATGATGAAGGTGATTTATATGAGTGCCCTTCAAAGGATGAACTAGCCATTGCTTTGCCCAATTACCTCTCCATCTACCTTACTTCACCAGCGGTTCCTTCACCTTTTAATACCAGTAGAAGCACTCAAAGTAGCCGTTGCATGTCCAACGGTCATGCAACAGTGCTGCCAGGAAAATATTCTCCAATTCATATTTTTCACCTATTGCAACTTTCTTATGTCACTGTATCAGTCAAACTAAGGGTATGAAGGGAACTAAAATACTCTCCCTCCTCCAAAATGCTTAATCTATTGTTACTTTTGCTTAGAGGGGCTGACATTGTTAAGAAAATGTCAATTCAATGGGTGGTAGGAGAGATTTCCAAAATGTGGAGGGAGCTTAGTGATATTTCAAGAAACCTCAGGGGAGGTTTCTGATATTATCCCTTGTTGATATGAATACTAACATGACTATTATTAATTGATTATCTTGGAAAGAACGAAATAATTTCGTAAAACATGTGTACTTGACTTGTACCGCACTTATAAATCTTTGACTGACTAATTTAAGCAATCCCTCAAAATTACTTATAAAAACATATTTGTCCAAAATTTGGTGAATTTCATGAGTTTTTTTTAACTTCAAGTTTTTTTTTTTTTTGGTCAGTTTTTTGGTTTTTGCTAAAAGATTTTCAGTTTTTTCAGAGAGAGAGAGAGAGATAGTGATGTGCTATCATTATTGTTTAGATTCAGCACGTAGCAATTTGCAGCAGCCTTTTTCTTCTTCCTGCTGCTTATTGTGCAATTAGCGTGTACGGCTTTCCATTAAACACATGGCGACATTAGATTTAGGTTCAAGTCTTTATTATTATACGATGGCAGTTTTCAAACGAGTAATTGATTTCGAGTAAAGACACTGCTTAAAATCCGACAGAACTGTAATGGAGTTTGCTAGCTGGATGCAATAAAAAAATACCGTACACAGTAATTTTTTGTTTTATTCTGTTGTTTACAAATAAGAAAAGCACAACCCTGCTTGGATTGATAATTTTAGAATATTTTATTAACATATTTTTTTAATACTTTTTACTTTCCTTATAAAAACTTCTAAAGGTGACAATTCAAGCAGGACCACGAGTAGATGGCTATTTTTGCGGAGAATTCGGCAATAATCACCAAATCAAAGTCAACCAAAGTCTTTGTCCTGAAGGAAAAGGAGCAGTATTAGTAAAAAGTTGAGAAACTTCCTTCGAGTGGACGGTGATCTTGATTCGTGGTCCCCTTGGGTGTGAAACTGTACATGTCAATTCTTTGGCTCTACAGTTGCAAAAATATATATATATATATATTTTTTAAGTAAGTTCGAGTAAGACCCTGTTCGGATGTACGTTAAGAGATCAAATTTTCTTTTCTACATTTTAAAAATTCAGGCTTTTCTCGAATGTCGTCAGCGGGTGCGTAGACACCCATCTGAATCGGTGATGGTTCAGTCTCCTCTAAATTCTTCTTAGATCTCTTTAGGTAAGTCTCTTCTCTTCACGACCCCAACGAAATTCAAATGGATAATCTTGTGTATAAAAGTTTCCTGTAATTATCAACTGCTGAACCAGCATGTGTTGACACTACTGATGCAAGTCTTTTTATACTCGTGGCCTTGCATGGTCGATGAGTATATTGTGAATTGTTAATCCTAAAGACCAGGTTATCTCTTCCTCACACGAGAAGCAATGGCCAACTGGTGGTAATTTATCTCTTTAAGCAATAATCCCCCGTCCCAACCGGTCGCAGGACAAGCACCCGCTCTCGTTGCCATCCTCAACAAGAAGAAGCACATCACGTGCCTAACTGATGGTAATTTATCTCTTCAAGCAATGATTTTTTTTCTGAAGTAGATGGCAGTTGTCGATTGCTGGTCAAAATCATATAATAAATAAAAAGGGGATGCAGGAATGGATTCGTGGCCTCTTCCCATACGCATCTGTGTCATGAATATCTTTTGTCAATCGCCAGACGTATATATATTGCATCTGTTCAGTTTGTACGAGGAGTGAGATCAAATCGAACTACTTTGCACTCTCAATCTTTGTCTTGCCTCGTATCATTTTCAATGCTTTGAATTAGCACTTTATTACTCTGCCAGTTTGACATTTTGTTTTCTAAATTTGACAAATTCTGGATAGAAATTATTCATCTACCACGCAGCATCTAAGCTCTTCCCCCCCCCCCCCCCCCCTTTTTTTTGTATGGATGGAACATCTAAGCTACTTATAATGCACTGAAAGATTTGCTAATTAACAGATGTACTGAAACCCATTGTAGAGGTAAAGAGTGTTTGCATCATCCGTCAATAGATGGAAAAAACATGAGATTACATGACTAGTGCCCCAGGCACAATTACATGACTACATTTTCGGTTCCGTCATCTTTAACTTAAGGTCCACTATACTAGTTTCTGTTGCTCTCGTTATATTGGCAATAAAAAGATCTTGTTATCCATTAATCTCGGATTATTTATAAACAGTGATGGACAAATCAGAAACAACTTGAAGTACAATCCTATCAAAATTTTGGTATTTGGAGATGACAAGTACAACCTAATTTTGGATTGCCATTTTTCTCTAAAATTTTTTTATGTTTTTCATGAATATAATTTTCAATCAACTTTTTACCTCGCATATGTTAATGTAACCTAGAAAAACAAAGCGTGTACAAACATAAAGGGAATAAAATGTAATTAGTAATTTAGTATCATCTAATGCGACAACTTTAGGTCCAAATAGTAGGGAATTCCTTAGCAATTAAAGAATGAGAATTTAAACTATTCATTATCTTTACCACCCCATATTTGGTGTGTCTACAAGTAAAAGTTCATTTTACTAAAGATCCTCTTCTCTATCAGTGTTGTCTATGCATGTTCGAAATGAAATACACAATTTTACTTATGGTAAAATTCTATTTTTTCCGAAAGCTAATATTGATAGAGTGCCTATATGAAGTAGGTGCTTTAAAATGTAGTTTTGACTGATCTCGCAACTAGTGATCAAAGGAAAAGAGGGGTTAACGGGAAGGGTAGAGGATAGGAGGAGGGAGAAGGAGGAGCGAGGAGAAAGAGGAAGGGGGAAGAGGAGGAAGGATGAGGGAAGAGGAAGGGGAAAAGGATGGTGGCGATGCAAAAGAGAGGAGAGAAGGGGGTGGCAGTAGTGAGTGGTGGTGTGTGATGTTGACGGATGGGAGAAAAAAAAGGTGGTAGATTTATTTTATTTAATTATTTATATTTTTATTAGGTACATTTAAGATTGTGTGTATTTATAGTATTTTTTAGGTCTTTTAGAATTAATTTTACATGTATTGTCAATGTATATGTTATCACCATTAGATATATGACATATGTAAAAAATTTGAATTTGAAAGTCAAAATTTGCTCATGCGTCATCTGTTCAACCTGATAATTTATATAAAATTTACTCTTTTAAATTTATATTATTATAGACTCAAAAAATAAAAACTTGTATAAATTTATATTATTATAGACTCATAAAATAAAAATTTGCAATTATTATGATTGGATAGATGACACATAAGTAAAATTTTAATTTTAAATTTTAATTTTATACATGTGTTATATATATCCGAGACCACAGATAGTGGATATAACATTATTATATCTTTAAAAACTCCTGATCCAAGCGGAGCCAGACTGCCAGGGTGACGTTAGCCTGTCGCTCGTCTTTAGCCAATCAAAGTACATTATACCGTTATTGTCACCCAAGCACACCAAAAATTACGGAAAGGAGCTATCGTGGGCCCACAATACTGTCATGAAACTCGTAATAAAGACTAGAACTGGAAAAGTTACCGGCTTTTGGAGTTACTGTAGGAGTTAGGTTTATTTGCCAAAAATTCTTACTTTCGTAAGAAAATGTCAGAAAGGAAATGTTGGTTTTCATTTCCTGTCAGTTACTTTGGGCTTCAAATGGGCTTTCATTCTGCATACAATCCCCTGCAGTACCATTCACCTACAGCTCGATGCACTCTTGGTCTCTTCCTCCTTTGTCCTTACCTTGAGCATCTGTCTGAAATTTTGTTGTATCTTACAGTAGTTATATTAGTATAAATATTTAATGTTTGTAAAAACATTCGAATATTTAATATTTAGTTATATTAGTAAAAATATTTTTAAATATTAATATATTTAATATTTAGTTATATTAGTAAAAATATTTAAAAATACTCCCTTCTATCACCCCTCACTCCCGATAATGTCTGCCACCGCCTTGGCCATCAATACCTTACTTAATGTTTTATTTTTAGTTTTTCCTAAAACTTACACGTATTTTTTATCGTTACTGTTGGTGATTATTTATTAAAACTTGGTCGTTCTAAAACACATGTACGACACGATTGCTAAACATATAGTTTGTAAGGACATTAATCAAATAATTGTGAGAGTTTAGTTTGAATTTTAAAGCATCATTTTTTCCCACTCCCTTTATAATATTTGAAATCTCTTTTTTGACTAAACAAGAAAGGCAAAAAAAAAAAAAACACTCTTCCTCCCTACCCTTGTAAACGATCCCTACCTTCCTCAAACTAGCCACCACACCAAACAATGAGGTTTTTTCTGGAGATACTTAACAGATTTAGCATACAAATGGTTGTTAGGTCAATCGTTTGTGCTGATCTTTGTCCAATTTCACAAAATGTAATTCACTTTTTTCATGATATAACATACTTTTAATAGAAAGTAACTACAGAACAATTTTTTATGAGCACATGGTGTGTGAAAACGATATACATGTAGTGATATGAACATTACATTTTCTTTTTGGCCAATCTTGGCCATTAACTGCTCAAGAATAGTCATCAAAATGACCGTCCCTGACGCGCTTTTGATACTTAGCATTAGATGTTATGTTATATTTTGCACATGAGATTTGTTTTGTTTGGGCCCTTATTTGCTACTATTTCTCGGCTCTTTCTTCTAACGTTTCTTGCCCCTATCTACCCAATTGCATACAACTCGAAAAGTTGGGCTCGTGGACAAATGTGTAATGTGGATCAAATAGTATATGGCAGTCGTTTCATCTATATACTAACACATGGGTCCTTGATGGGATTTTAGAAATGTTGGCCCACAAGGGATGGCAGCTTGGCAGTTGGCACCACCTTCAAATTCATCCATTTTCAATTTCTTGATGTAATTGGAAAGATTCGGGCACGAAGGAGGCAACGAAATCCTAAACTGTGCTGATTTTCAATTTGTTTTCGATTTTGCTACTGCTTGAAAAAGTGGAAAGATTTTGGTGGTTCAAAAATTTGAATTGAGCTCTTTAACCATTCCGCCGAAACTGTCACTCCAGCAGAGTTTCCTGTATCCCATAAAAAGAAAATAAAAGAGCAGCGGGTTCCGCACAGGAATGGTATTGTCTTGCATTTAATACGGGACCATGCTTAAAATGGTCCACAGGCTTGTTATAACTTGCAGAATCAGTAGTCTATTTATTATGGCTTTTTTCCCCCCCTCTACAATAGGCTATGTACGTGATAATTGTTTGCAAAATCTCCCAGCACGTATGCATCATCCGTTTGAACAATTGAACCTCCAAAGTCCAGCGCCAAAAATCTTTCGGTCCTGTGTCTGTATGTTGAAGGGTCATATCACGCAACCAAAATTATGAACCCAAGAATCTTGCAGAGCGGATCCCACTTGTGGACCGAAAAACACAACAAATCTTCAACTTATTTAATTCCAGACAAATCATGAACTTAGTGGTTGGTTAAACAAATCAAAGGAAAGTACCCTAGTTGTAGATCAAGAAATCAGAGACGCCGCCTGCTGTCTCCCTATTAGCCTTCTTCTTAGTTCTTTCTGGGAATAAAAGTATTTAGTGGCATCAGAAGATCGCCATCAACTCAACGGCTAAACGCTCTCATAAAACGACAAATGCTCCATCCTCTGTTTGTAATTGTCTGTCTTCGCATTTTGTATGGCCCCCCCACCTGCTTCCTGACCTCAGCCCCCTCTCGAGTCTCCTGTCTTGCCCTTTTCACTGCTTGCTTGTAGGCGTTTGTCTCTTATCTTTTTGCTCTATCTACGCAGAGGCATTAGCTGTACTGTTGGACGAACATGTAACCCGACTTTAAAGAAGCTACGTAAGTTGTGATAAAATCTTTAGGCCAAATTTTGGGTAGGTCGGGTTTTTAAAAATTTAGCGATCCAAATTGTGCTACGTCACTTTAACTTGGTGAGATAGTGTGGTACGATTTAAGTTATTTATTATTATTTTTTTTGTCAATACAGTGGGGTATCCGAGATTCACCCCGACTAATTCCCACTGCATCCCGAGACCCCGCCCCCCAAGAGCCTCGAAGCGGTAGTGAGCAAGATTCGACCACACGACCCAAGCCCCAACTGGGATTGTCCCGAAGCCAGCCGATCTATGCCCAGGGGGTTGGTACGATTTAAATTATTGGATATTTAAAAATCGAATCTATCCAAGTATAAATTAAAATCTTAAGCAAAAGACAAAACTTTGTTCATTTTTAATTTTAAGATTTTGCGCTCAGATGAAATTAAAAATCCTGCTAAGACGTAGTAGTTTAAGCATTAAAAATTTTTGAAGAAAATAAATAAATAAGTACAATAGAAGGCATATAGTGAGCTGGTGTGATTTGAATAGGTCAAAAGTCAACTTTTGAATGTCTTAATTATGGAATTAACACATCATATCCTGGTCTTTCTTTGGCAAACTGCTAGCATTAAACGGAGGAGACGCTCATTTGGTCCACCAACATTGAGCATATTTACTGGTCTATCCACTTGCATGTCAATCAATTACTACCAAGTGAAGCAGGTTTTTACCTCGAAAATTGAGCCGAATGAAACGACAGCCTCTTTACTAGTCTTTTGCAAACTGCAACGCAGACGCAACGTCTCTTCCTCCTCCTCCTCCTCTTTTTTTCTTCTTACGCAACGTCTTTTGCTTTCACTTGGTCTGAATTCTGAAATGCTCGTAAGGTTTCAGTTTACATTAATATTCTCTTGTTACAAAGCTCCGAATTAACTCTCATAAATCCCAGCCAGCCTTTCCTGGGATTTCCTTGGTAAGTAACAATGCACATTATATGTCTCTTTTGTTACTTTTCTAATTTTATCTTCTCGAGATTACCAAACCTCGCAAAAAATCTTTTTCTTTTTCCTTTTCCTTTTCCTTTTCCTCTTGGAAAATGCTAAAGAAATTTGCTTTCAAGCTCTCCGAGAGAACCTCAAATGGTGGGCTTTAATTAGCTTTTCTTTTTCCTGTTTTTGTTAGTCTTTGCATCTTAATAATAGTAGTCGTACTAGCAATACCAATTTTTGATGTACAAAACAGACGTGATGATGATATATTTTTTGTGGAGCTCTTTTTGGAACTTAGCCTCAAGAAATGATGGTGCTGTCTACTTTTCTCTGTTGAAGACAGTGAGGCTTAGCTTTGTTGTTCAATCCTGATATACACTGGTGCCGTGTTAACAGCCATTATGCCTTCTTTCTTAGAGGGTCCTTTTCCATATGGAAAATCGAATCTTTAAAAGCCTGTTAGACCCTTTTCAGTTTTCACCGATCTTTTTCTCCTTTAACCTTTCCAGGTTTATTCTCTTTCTTTCTATCTGTCTTTTTCTGCCTGTGTTATTCCTCGAGCTCCTCTTCTTCTATTTCTTGCAGCAATGCCTCCTCTTCTTTCCACTGTATGTTGCAGCAATGTTTTGAGTGAATCTTGATCCCAGGGTAATCTTTTTCCTCTGTTTCCTCTGAAACAGTTAAAAAGGGGTGGCTAATGTTGTTGTTTTCTGTCTCTCTGCCACATTAGAGTTTAGACCTTCCATTGAAAAATTTTGTACGTTTATTTTCATTATTTTACTTGTACTGTATTGACTATATAGAAGTGCCATTGATTCCGGCGGAGATGGGGGCTTGAATAGACAAAAGTCTCCTTAAATGCGTACCTAATTTACCCAGTGGCCCACTTTGTTATCTTTGTCTAGCAGCTGTTTCGACAATAGTAAGTAGTAGTGCTACTTATAATCAGACTAATCCATCAGGTGGTTAAAAAATTGAGTAGCTGGTCCTGCCTTCCTTTTTTTTTTTTCTTCCATAGCTGTGCTTTCCTCGTGATGGTAATAATAATGCTCATCAATCATGCTTGAATCCTATCAATGGTTGGTGCGTATAGAGCGGGCAATCCTTAAATGCACTATTTTCTTTTCTTTTACCCAAAACAGTAAATTTAGGACTGGCATATTTACTCGTTTCCTTTTTTCTGTCTTTGATGGGTTCTCATGGGACTCTGGATGTCGGTGAATGAGTGGGAAATTTATTACTGTACTTTGCTTCATCAAAACATTAAATTCTTCTTGTGCATTTATTCACATTGGATTCTCCCCGTTTCACTCGCTCTCTCTTTTGTTTTTCTGTCCCTTAGCTTGTGATATTTCTGTACTCTTGCAGGTGTTGTGGGTCAGGGAGCATTAAATTGGTAAAGCGACTTAAATCACCATTTCATTATCTGGATAGAAGGTAGTTAAGATATGCAGACCCCAAAAGCAAGGTAAATTTAATCCCCTTCTATTCATTTTGGCCCCCTCCCTTAAACTAACTGCTATCTCAAACTGTTTCTGCAATGTGATCAAGTTGTTTTCCATCTCAGGATGAACTTTAGGATGCTGAACGTAAAGTAGTCTGCGTTTAAAGTGAATTTCTTCTGTCGAGTGATTTCGAACTCAGCTTGTTCTGCTGATTCTCTGCTTTTACTCTAATTGTTTTCTGCTAGTTTTTGTTTTGTTTTTTAACCAGTAAGCTTCCTTTCTGGTTGTATGACATGCCGAAAATCTATTAGGGTATGTATGCTGGGAGTTTCAGGGGATATTTAGCCCTTGAATGATAGTTGCATTAACAAGTTATGGTGTTTTTGCTTGCTGAGTCTCGTTGTCAAACAAATAGTTGCCGGTTGAGCTCTGCCAGTTGATTTTGATTGGTAATTTGTCCTGTTTCTGTATCTGGCTTGCTGCAAATTTAGCAGAGACCTTAAACGCCATTAATCTTGTGGGCGCCAAACAACCTCTTCAAACCGTATGGTCATTTGATTTTATTCTCTTACTCTGAAATAATGGGACTCAATTTTCAATTATGTAATCATGTACTAAGTAGTGAAAGGAATTTGCATTATCTCTTCTATTTACTATTCTACTTTGAAGTTAGCTGCACCAACAAAAATGAGACACTGATTTTGGTTCTTTCCAACTCATCTTGCAGTCTTTTTGGTGCACTGCACATGCAACTATCCAATGAGCTTTTGCTATTTCCCTTGGATTAACTGTATTTGAGCATTAGTGCTGCAATTCTCTATCAGACATTTACATTCCGTACCTAAAATTGCATTTGTCACTACCATTGTTCAGCTCCTGTTTTCAAATTCTCATCAAATCACGAAACTTCAGGGTGCAGATAATGAATGTTGTGGACAATTCACCTCTAGATACAGAAAATCTATATATTTACTAAGATGCCAACTAGAACTTTCTTTTTTGCTGCAATTTGCTTCTCATCTTATAACTCACCTACCATGTTTTCTCATTTAATTATTTTTGAAAAGTTTCTAGTCATATGCCATTGAGAATATCATTAGTTTTGGACTTGCCAGTTGAAGGAACTGCTGTGGAAGATGTCCAATTGCATCTATTTACTACCTCATCTGAAAGCTAAAAGCAGTTACAGATGAGAATTCTTTAAGAACTCGTACACTCTTAACAACCTGGAAGAATATCATGTTACTATAAAGACTTCATCTCCTATTTTGCTCTGTTCTGCAAAAGAATAGGTTTCATGCATATAAAGATACCTGATTTGGTAAATCTGATAGTTATTAATCTCACTATTGTTATCTGGCTACCATTCAGGAACGCTACAGGTGAAACACCTCAAAAGATCTCCCCTCGTGTTGTTTCCTCTGAAGTGGCTTCAAAGCCATCTCCTCGTTCTGTTTCTTCAGATGTGCCCCTAAAGCTCTCTCCTCGAGTTGTTCGCCAACTTAAGACAGCTAGCCTGGATTCTGATTCTGCTACATCTTCTTGCCGAGCAAGTAGGACACCAAAAGATAGAAGCTGTAAAGTAGCTGAGAGAAAATCACCCCGAAGCCCAGTGCCTGAGGTGAAGTCATATTCTTAGATTAAGAGAGCCGGAGATTTGCCTGGTTTTATGTTTTTGATAATGATTTTCTTACAACTATAGAAATATGCCTTTTTGAAAATCAGCAAATGCTTTCCATTTCTGTGGTCGCTATGAATTTCCCGTACTTAAGCCTTCGGTTTTGCATGATGGTCTCCATGCATAGCATTTATGAAGTATAGTTTACAGGATTACTCTTCTCAGTCCACTTAAGGGGATCCTTCACTTCCTAGCCTTATGTCCTCATTGTTGTGTTGGGAAAGCATAAGGCAACCTTTCTAGTGCTCGTTTAGCAGTTGTCTAAATGCCATGAAATTCTACCTGATCAAACTGAGATTATGAGAAAAACGTCTCTAAGATTTGAACTGGAAAGTCAATAGTTCTTCAGAGCAAGTTGGAAACTTCTCTCTTGTGATATCATTAACATCTGCATTAGCTTCAACTGGCAAGTCTGTTGTATTCCTGGATGAAGTCAAATATTAATTGACCTTGCACAAATAAGAATGCATGGGCAATGCAAAAAATGGAAAATCATGCACTATACTTTTGATATGCTCCTCTTTTCATTCATTTTCCTATGCTCTCTTGGCTGTTTACAAACTATATGAAGCTTGTACATGAAAACATACATTTGTTACATGGACTGTATCCCATCAATTTTTAGGCACATTACCTTTTGTTGATTGATGTTCTCAAACTTTCAATGTTTTTCAATGCAAGTTGCAGAAGAAGCATCCAAGTAGGGTTGCTGAGCTGGAATTTCAGATTTCTCAACTTCAGAATGACCTAAAGAGAGTGAAGGATCAGCTAATTTCCTCGGAAGCATGGAAGAAGCAAGCTGAGCAAGATGCTGAAGAATCAAAGAAGCAGCTCTTAGAAATGTCTTTAAAGCTCGAAAAGTCACGGGAACAAGTTTTAAAGAAGTCTGGTTCTGAGGAAGCACTTTTAATTCAGCCCCAGAAGATCACTGAAGATCAGGATTCGCTATTGCAGTCTCAGCTTGAGGCTATAAAGAAGCAGCACTCACTTGACTCAGCTGCATTGGCATCTGCCGTGAATGAGATTAAGGAACTCAAGATCCAGCTAGAATCTGTAGCTGAATCTGAGGCTGCCCGGACGAAGCACGCAGAACTGTCACAAATTGAGCTTAATAGCTTGAAGCAAAACCTGACAGAAACTCTTGCTGTCATGGAAGACATGAAAAATGAGCTAAAAGACTGCAAAGAATCAGAAGCTCAGGCTCGAGTACTTGTAGGTGAGACACTGATGCAATTGGAAACAGCGAAAAGGACCGTTGAGTGCCTCAGGTCTGACGGTGTTAAAGCTGTTGAGGCATTTGATTCAATAGCTTCAGAATTGGAGCAGTCAAGGGCTCGTGTAAACTTGTTGGAGGGGATTGTCAGTGAACTGAAAGCTGACACCAAAATTGTAGATGGTTATGGTTCCCAAACTGCAGGTGATCAGGAAATCACATTTGGGACTGAAGAAAAAGCAAACCTTGGGAACTCAAATGAAGCAGAACTAAATTCTCTTAAATCTGAAGTGGAACAACTAAAGTCTGCTCTAGAAGCATCTGAGATCCGATACAGTGAAGAGCAAAGTCGAAATGCTGCAGAGATCAAAAGTGCTTATAAATTGGTTGAACAAATTAAATCTTCCTCCATTGACAAAGAGGCTGAACTTGAAGCGGAGCTCCAGAAAACAATAGCTGAAGTTGAAGAGTTGAAGGCAGATCTTATGGATAAAGAAACTGAATTGCAGGGTATTTGTCAGGAGAATGAGGATCTGAATCTGAGGCTAGAGAACTTCCTGTCTAGCCGCACTAGTTATGAACTTGAAAAGGAGATCCAGAAAGCAATGGAAAGTATTGAACACTTGAAGGCAAATTTGATGGATAAAGAGACAGAACTGCAAAACATTGTCGAAGAAAACGAAATGTTGAAGACAGAGATCAAGAAAAAGGAAATTAACAAGGGGAAAGTGAATGATGAAATTGTTGACGAACTTGAATCTGCAAGAGCTGCAGAGCGTGAGGCTCTGATGAAGCTGGGGTATATGACGGAGGAAGTCGACAAGAGTAACAGGAAGGTAGCACGAGTGTCTGAACAGCTGGAGGCAGCTCAAACTGCGAATTCAGAGATGGAAGCTGAGTTGAGAAGGTTCAAAGTGCAGTCTGACCAGTGGAGGAAGGCTGCAGAAGCAGCTGCTGCCATGCTTTCATCAGGAAACAACGGGAAGTTCATGGACCGAACAGGATCGATGGACAGTAAGTATAGTCCGAGGTCGGGGAGGATTTCTTCACCTTATTCTGATGATGGGGATGATGATTTGCTGAAGAGGAAAAGTCCAAACATGCTCAAGAAAATTGGTGTCCTGTGGAGGAAGCCTCAGAAATAGCAGCATTGCGGGGCGTTTCTTGTTAACAAGTACTAGGAATTGAAGCAGTAGCATCTTTTGTAGTCTTGTTTGAACTAATGTACGACCTAAATTAGATGAAAAATCGATTTCTTGACTCCATGGAATTCCTGGTCTGTCAGTCGTCTATCTCCTTTATATCAATTCTTGGTTTTGCGAAACCACAGCTAACATTGAAGCCCTCGCACAGATGAGGTTCAGAACAATACTGTAGACGATGGAAAGTGGCAAGTTCAGAGCCATAATGTAGGCAGTGGAAAGTGGCTACTAATGTGACCCAGTAATTAATTGCTCCATGCAGTAAACCTGAGCAAGATATTGGTTTATCAAATTATTTTTGTTCACTATCCCATAAACTGTAATCAGAGTATCTGGAAGTTCTTGGAATAAGGTCGTACATAACTTGATCATTATTTTGACCATTTACGAGTTAAAAGAACAATTTTTTCCCGTCAATTTCCTCATAAAATTATATATATTAAAAAAAAAAACCTTTCTCCCTTGCATCAGTTGCATGCAGAAAAAGGAAACAGAGAAATAAAGAAAAAAAAACTGATGCTACTGAAGCTTGGGCCTAGATGTCCAGCCCAAAAACGTAAGATATGGGCCTATGAAAGAGAAAAGCTAACTTAAAATTACGCAAAAGGTTTAGTCTGTCTTATAGGTGTCCGCCAAGTACTAGGGTTTTGCTCAGTATCTGGTAAGCATAGCGTAGCAGAGCAGCAGCTGCATCTCTCTTCGTCTCAAACAAATCCGCTAGCCGTTGTCGCCGTTGCCGCCGCCGCCGTTGCCGCCGCCGCCGTTGCAGCTGCATCACCTTTCTCCATGGGGTACAGTCTCTATTTCTCTCTACTGTTATGCATTTATTTGCCGGATTTTTTCCCGTTTTCTGCAATGAGCTTGTGCTGCATGCTTGGATGCATTGCTTACCATTATTTCCATTTATTTGGAATTTTGGAACGATCTTTTTTACGAGTCATTCTCGTGTTTGAAGAGTAAAAAGTTTGTACTTGCTCATGAAAAATGAGATGCCTAGAAGATTGAAGACTAAGCTTTTTAGTACTTTTATATAGTGGAACACAAATTATAAGTAGGTTAGTGATGAAGTTTTTGGGTTGGAGGGATTGTGGGAGAGCAAGGGAAGATGGGTGTTGGTTTGAAATGACTTTGTGGGTAATTCCATGTCCATCTTGGCAAAGCAGATGAGCCCTTTCCGAAAGGAAAAAGAGGCGGTGAGCTGTTTTGAATGCTAATGGACTAATATCGAATGTTCACTGTATTAACTGTTCTCAGCTTCTCTCAACTTGTGGAGCTGCAGATCAGTGGAGATGAAACATTTTACATAGATGTTGTGTACGCAGCTCTTTAATCTTAAATCCTTACGAAGAGGAGTTGCTATAATGATGTCTGGAAGAGCTATTGCTGAATGACATCTAAAGCTGAGAGGATGGTCCGTCTGCTGGGCTTGTACAATTATGTGTTGGAGAGTGTTATGTCCTTTGTTCTGGATACTTTTTTGTTCTTTTAAGGTTTGACTGGCATTTGGAGGGCTTCTTCTGTATCCGGTTGAATAAATATAATGTGGAAACCTCTGTGTCAGTACTCCAAAACCCTAATGGGGATGAAACTACTATGGATCAGGAGATGATAAAAGTTAACATTGATCATGTTGACGTTGCGTAGCCAATCTTTGAATTTGTGCATTTGTTAATGGATGAAATATCTGTTGATAATGCAGGATTGTAAAATTGTAAGTGACCCCTCTGCCCCTTAGGGGTAAAGGGTAAAATCTGCATTTTAATGGAGGTAATGTGTCTATTCTTTGCTTGGATTGGGAAGATCAAATTAGAGATTAATATGGTCGGTATCTATATTTGTAGTATCTAATTTCAGGAGTTTGCTGTTGCACGTGTATCAGTTCTGGTTTCCCAATTTGCTAATTTGTTTTCTAGCATTATTTAGTCTGTTCTACTGAGCTTCAGTGGTTGTGAATTCCCTTTCAAGACCATGTGGACAGAAAATCTGGGATTTCATTTAAATGATCATGTCGAGAGAGTAAATTAGAGGGGAAAGGGAGAATTATCTACCTTATAAAATTTGTCTTTGATTTGTTATTATTAACTAATTGTCATCTTTTTCTAGTGTTACTCAGGACAATGGGCTTTCAGTCCATGGATGAATCACCTCTGTTTTTTGTTCCATTTGGTATTCAAGTCATTTTGTTCTGTTGTCTTTTTACAGGAAGACACGTGGAATGGGAGCTGGCCGCAAGCTGAAGACCCACAGAAGAAACCAAAGGTGGGCTGATAAATCTTACAAGAAGTCCCATCTTGGTAATGAGTGGAAAAAGCCATTTGCTGGATCATCACATGCCAAAGGAATTGTTCTGGAAAAAATGTAAGACCGAGTTTTTGAATTTCATTCCCTCTATTCTTCTCCACTAGAGGCCTGTTAAGTAAAATGTAATCTTGCTTAAGACCTTAGCTAATGTATAACATTATGACTTTTACAGTGGAATTGAGGCTAAGCAGCCAAACTCTGCCATTAGGAAATGTGCTCGTGTCCAGCTTATCAAAAATGGAAAGAAGATTGCTGCCTTTGTGCCTAATGATGGTTGTTTGAACTATATTGAGGAGAATGTAAGCGAACAAGTTCCTTAATTTGATGAATTTGTACTTTGATCTTTTAAAATTTTCTATCTTGACTTGGAATTATGTCCCTTTGGCTGTAGGATGAGGTGCTGATTGCTGGATTTGGTCGTAAGGGGCATGCTGTTGGAGATATTCCTGGTGTCAGGTTTAAAGTTGTAAAGGTTTCTGGTGTTTCTCTTATAGCTCTGTTCAAAGAGAAGAAGGAGAAGCCAAGGTCATAAGGGACACTGGATGAATTTTGTCACGAGAATTTACTTCCTGGCTCTCAATCGCTCTTCTTTGTAATTCGCTATCCTTATGCCCACCCCCTACCTTCTTTAGAGCTGAGTTTTGTTTTTTCATTTCTGACATACACTTATCTTGAACTGTTTTATGAAGCAAAATGATGTTATAATCCAAGTCTGCTTGTGCTCTGACTTCCATTAAGTAGTACCTGATTTTGTCAAGGATCGGTTTTTTGGCTTCCAAATATATGTAGGGCCATTAGCCACTGTTTCTTCACCCATGGCATCTTTAAGTCTTTTAGCTTATCCCAATGCTGAATATTTGGGATGTCCAATAAATGTTTTTTGGATTGCATTGATGCACGATGTCCAAAATCTGGTGTTTAACACTATTACAGAGAAGGAAGTCGTTGCCTGGTTTCTGCTAAGAAAGATGCGGGTGTAGCTTGATGTTTCTGGAGAGGACTTTGTCAAGGTTTTGCCATTGTCAATATTCTTGTGTGCTAGTGAAGGGGAGGCAGAATATGTGCTTCTGTAGCTGGAAGCCTGGAGTGATATCTAGCTTCATGGAGGTTGGTCTAGTTTTGGACTTTGAAACTGTCGGTTTCGTCAAAAGGCATTGCATGGGTTCGGAAGAGCCTGCGTTTTGGGCAACTTGCTGGGTTTTGGGCAACTTCTGCGGCCAAACGGCTGAAGCCTGAAGAACCGTGGTGGTTCTTACTCAAGTAGTATGTACTGTTAGATGACGAGGGAACTCCGCTGCAAAATTGTTACTATAGCTTTAATTTCTTGGTAAAATTGAGTGATGTCTTAATCCAATTACGAAGTAGGATGTAGTCGAGGGTGATACTATTACTCACTGGAGTTTGAGGCACACATGAATGTGTGCGTACAACTAATAAAAAGAAGCTTGGGCTAAATTTTTTTGAGTATATTTGAAGTCATTTTCAAGAGAATTACTTTTATGTTGTAATAGTAAATATGTAGAAAATTCCCTAAAGTAACATATATAAATAAATAATTAATTATTTAGTAATAATTCATAACCATAATTGGTGGTTGCTAAGAAAAATTAAGATTTACTAAAAATAACAATAATAAATACATATAAGTTGGAAGAAGGATATACTGGGAGTTGAAAGTAAAGTCATTAAAAGTAGTTTAGGAAGAACATGAATCCTACATTGGAAGCTGGAAGTATAGTCATTTAAAGTAGTTTAGTAAGAACATAAAGTTTACACCAACCCTCCCTTTCCCTTCATATATGGTATAGATATAGATATGGATTCGTTAACAAGAAAATTCGAGATTAAAATTCAGAGTTATTGCCAATGAATTATTGTGAGGAATAATTATGTAGCCCCTCATAACTTAAGTTTGGAAGACGTAAAAAAAAGAAAAAAGAAAAAAAAGAATGGTATACACCAAGCACCAAAGGTAGGTAGCTTCACACAGAAATTTTACATTTGGAAAGCGGTAGGCTCTACATGCTAAAATTATCTTATGATTGATGACAAATTGACAATCTGTTTTAAGAAATTGTCAAATAAAGTAGTATAATCGAATTATGTAATATGATGTCCTTCCTTTCGGAGGCTTCTTAAAATGAAGATTCGGTCCCTAAGAATCTACGTAGAGTCTTTGGTGAGGTCTCTTCCCCCTTACAAGGGTTGAAATTTCCCTTTGAAGAATATATATATTTTTTTTTAAAAAAAAGGAGGGTCACTACTTATCCTCGATTTTTTATGTCTAATCCATCTTCAATTTTGTCTCTCTCCCTCTCTAGTCTCTGCCCATGTCGCATGCACTCACACTCACGCACCAACCCCATCTAAACTTGTAGTATGCTTAGTTATCATATTGCATACCCGCTCGTTAGATTGCAGGAAGCGCAGGCAAAGAACAAATGAAGGACAACATTCATACATATGTCAGCAAGATCAACAGTAACTGCGTGCGTTCGTGGCTGGTGGTGGTGGTGGGGCTGAAGTTCCTCTGGCAAGTGCGTGAACTGTGTGAAGTTGCCAGAAGATAACAGCCTTCTGTGCTGCCTATGTCACTGCTTTGAGATCCTCAAATAATGCTGCTGAAGCTGATACACATAGCCATATATTACCATTATTATATATGAATAATTCATTCACGCTCAAATCTCATGCTGGATTTGGTCAGGCAAAGATGGGGAAATCTATCCCGAAATTGCTGCTCATGCTTCACTGAAATTCCAATGCTTAGGAAGAAGAGATGTACAACTATCCACCTCATTGTCAATTAATTATTCTAGCACAATATTTTTCTCCATTATTTTAATCATCGGATCTACCTAAAAACAAGAAACAATCATGGAAGAATCTCTGGAGAGCAAGGCACCCAATTTAATATTCCTCTAACAATCACCTCCACCTTGCTAAAGCTAAAAGCAGCAGTCGTCGCAGTTCAGATAGACTTCAGAAGTTTCAGAGACTATGAAGCATCCATGTCATTTCTTTCTGTCAGTCACTTTCTTTAAATAAGCAAACAAATCCCACAACCCACTGCAGGTTCTACTTAAAAACAATTTACTTTACTACTATCATTTCTCCACTCGTTTGTTGAAAAAAAAAAAAAACTACTATCATTTCTCCACTAAATAAAAGAAACAAAGCTGAAATACACTACCGTGCTAAAAACCAAAAAAAAAAAAAAAAAGAATTAAGACATTGATTCTGGTGAATCAAGTCTTTTAACACAAACTCATGAAATTAATTTAAGGTTTTTTGTCTGATATTCGAACAAAACTCTATCTATTTGTTTTTTTTGTTTTCCTTCCCCTTTCTTGCCATATCGATTTCCTAACGATCTCTACATGAGAGGGCTGTTCAGAAGTCCATGCCAAGAAGAACCAAATCCGTTGTTCCAGCTTTGCCTGCCTGAATCAAGATCCGATCCCATGTTTCCCTCGCCACCAATCTGCCAGGGGAATCCCCAAAGCACCCTATTTTCACCATTTCTTGCATTGCAGATTTCTTGCTTCACTGTTGTAACTGTTGTTGCAGTTGTGGTTGCTCCACCAATGTCCTCATATGGCACCATTGACATTTCTTCACTACCATTGAGGCCAAGGCCACCCCCATTTTCAACATGCCCCATGTTTCCATTACTCATCCCATAGTACAAATTGTGAAAGCCATTCGGATTTTCAAGAAAACCTCCTCTAAATGCATCAAAAAAGCCCCCTGCAGCTGAACCACTACTGTTAACATGATGGTGATGACCATTATGGTTTCCAAGAACTTCACAATGGGGATTGTTAGGGTTTCCCAGCATAGGAAGTTCATGGTCATGATCAAATCCCAGATGGCCATTTGTTTGCTTTTGGAGCCTAGCAATGGCAAGGCTGATATCAGAGTCGTACGGCAAATTTGTTAGGGACGAAAGTGGGTTGGTGTTAGTTGCAACAACTGCTTGATCTTGGCCCCTTTTTGAAGATGATGATGAGGATGATGATCTCTTGTTCTTTCTGCAACCTCCACCCACTGGAACGTTTCTCAAGGTTCCACCTTTAGTCCAATACCTCCTGCATGACTTGCAAAAGTACCTTGGCTGAGTGAGGCTGTAGTTGTTGTAATAACAAAATTTGGTGTTGGTGGAGTCACATCTAGGGCATTTCAGGGCTTGTTCAGGTGGCCTTGGCTTCTTGTCTTGCTGTGCTTTTGTGCATACTAGCATGCTTTCTAGAGTCTGGGAAGACATGTCCTGAAAATTATTGAGTAGGGCATTAATTAGATAGCAAAAACGAAACCAAAAGTGCTAGATAGAATCATATATTAAGAACCAAAAGAATTGAGATTGTAGAATCTCAAGATTATAATTACTACTCTGTGGATTATTACTTTATGGATGCCAACTACACCAATTCTCCACTCCTGCATTCAGTTGTACTTCACCACAGTGAAGTGCAAAAAAAGGTTATGAAACTTCTATATCACTTGGATTGTGTATAAAGACTAGATTCCAGTATGCTATCTAATTATGTTGCAAAACCAAGTTTGGGACCTTCAAGGTTTATGATGCAATCAGCATGGAATATTGCTTTGATATGAGGAACATAGTACTATGCTAGCAGTAAGCAGTACTACAAGGAAATCTGGTCTGAAAACCGAAAAGGATCAGGTTGAGAGCGGCTAAGCTGATATATCTTGACTAGTCCCAATGGGAACAAGACAGGAAGCTAAGATCAATTGGAGGCCAGATTTTGATGGCAAGAAATGAACTACAACAAATCAGTACAACACAAATATCTCTTTAACTGAAATTTAAACCTGTAAAATGATTTTAGCTGAGCCAGATCAAGTGAGAAACAAAACGGCTTATTCCCATGAAAAGCTTGATAGGATACACAAAAACTAAATCTTTAATCCAGAATACTAAACAACGACACGGGCTACAACTTGTAGAAGAAAGATTAAAATCATTTCCATCATTCCTTTGTTTCTTTTAGTACTTTTTCTCCCTTTTCTAGAAACCCAAAACCAACGAATAAAAAACTTGGAGGAACAAAAAAAGGGGGTAAAAAGCAAGGTAGCTAAAATGGATATGATAATCTTCCAAGTTCCTACCTGGTGATGATGCTGTGCACCTGAAGGATCCATCCATGCACCAACTAAAGCTTTTCCCAAATAGAAGTAAGAAACAATTGGTAAGGTTGTTTTTTTGATAAAAAGAGAAGATGGGCTGGCTAGGAAATCAGCAGTAAGGCAGAAGAGAGGTCATGCAAAGCAAAATCAAGAAGACCAGAGAAGGGGCAGCTCCACCAAGAAGCCTCTGTCCATTGCATATATATAGAGAGAGAGAGAGAGAGAGAGGAGTGGGGATTATGAGTAATGGGATGGTGGCACTGCTGAAGGCTACCTAGGTGGAATTGTTTGCATCCAGTGCGTGTTGTGTGTGTGTGAGAGAGAGAGTAATGATTACTGGTCTGTACGGGGATGTGTGTAAGCACGCAGAGAAAGAGAAAGAGAAAGCAAAGAGCGAGAAAATTTCGAGGGATAAAATCTTAACTACAAATAACTTGTCCACTTCTCTCTTCCCTTCTCTTCAGTTGTTCTCTACAACGGATTCAATTTTGGCCAGTTCTGGCTCGGGGCCCCACTAGCGTGGGATTGTAACTATTATTGGGTCCCATCTGCAGCTGCCTAGGTATTTTGGTCCCTCTCGTTTTTTTTTTTTTCAAATTTTTATTTTATTGTTTGCGCCGATCAAAGACCTGTCATGGGAATTCTTCACTTGGCGTTGGCGCCATCCAAAACCGAAACAAAAGTTACAAAACACGCTCGTTTTTTCTTGGGATTTTAATTAATTTAATTTATTCGCGCTATGATGTGCTAATCTACTGATGGTGTGACCATTATTAACCATCATAACACTTAAGAGTCTTTTCTGCTACCAAATTCGAGATTCTCAATTCTGTACTCTTCTAGTTCTATATGCTTTAGTATAGAGTACTTGAAATTATGTAAACACAATGAAGAAGATCATTCTATTTTATGTGCTAAGGACATTACGTGAAAGGTGCTGCTAGTTTTCCCTACACATAAATGTCTAAAATTTTACATAAAAGAGTAACTGAAACAGTAGGTGACGATAATGAAATAGTATTATGCGAGCCACTTTTTTTTGACAGGATTCGTTCTTCTTTATCGGTGTAAATTCTTTTTAACATTGACGGGTGTAACAAAATAAATTTACACTGATCGTATAGAAATGATTTTGTGTTTGGATTGCATTTTTCATGATTTTTCATGGAAAAATTACTGTAGCGATTTGATGTATGTGAGGGAAAAAGGTAATAGGGAAATGTGATTACGGAAAACAACGTAATTTTTCGACGGAAAATCACAATCCAAACAAGGGATTGAAGGAAGACGTGATTTCAATGCCACGTACTTATTTGTAAAACTACAATCAATCAACTTACAGCTAAAATTCCAAATGTAACATCAACGATCCAGTAGCTTAGCTGAAGGGCAAGGGATAATTAATAAAGGGTCAACCTCGATCCGCTCCATATGTGGACTTAGGCACTCCAACACTACATACTAGTACGCATTATTCTTTAATCAGCAGTTGTTGGCAAAAAGCAACAAAAGTAAATTATTCCTAAACAGTGGCATTAGCAAAGAATAAGACGAAAAAAAATCTTGGCGGTTGTGTACCTGTGCTTCTACCTGTATCTAGGGATGTAAACGAGTTAAATCGAGTTAAATTTTGATCTAATCGAGTCGAGTTTTAACTTAATTTTGTAAAGCTCGAGATGGAGCTCGATATTAAAAAAAAAAAAAATAACTTTTTTAACAAATAATAAAATAATAAAAATATATATATAATTTTACTATTAAAATAAAAAATAAAATATATATATAATCGAGTTTGCTCGCGAACTAGCGAGTTGAGTATCTTTGAACTCGAATTCAAATTCGAGTTGAATTTGGATTCGAGCTGCTTACGAATAACAGTGAGATTCGTTTGCAACCCTACATGTACCCATGAATGAAAGGAAAGGATGGTGTTGATCGTTAGGGGTGGTAAGGATAGACACTAAAGAGTGAAGACTTGAAGGTTGCGGTGATAGAGACTAATGATGATCATGGAACAAGCGAGGAGGGGACACCCTGTGGACACAGAATTTTGCACTTTATTTTCATGCTTCACTGTATCCACTACCCAGCTCACTACTGCATTTTGCTACCACCATTTCTTTTCTGCCATTGGTCCTCACTCACTCCTCTCTCTAACATAACATACAATCTGACTAGTCTTAATCGCTGTTCGTTCAAACCCTCCATTCCATTTCTCATTTACACTTTGCATATATAAGCTCTACGTATGCAATTTGTAGTTTTGTTGCCCCCCTGTCTCCAACTTTTTTTCTCTTCTTCTTGGCCTAAATAAATAATTGAAGGCCATGATCAAATTAATTAATACTCTATCTCTCAGCATTACAAGTCTCTAATGAATAACCAAAGCACATTGTACTTGTCAACCAAGCCAGTCAAGCATTTAAAGTTCAGGTTGTGTTTAACGTGTAACATTTGTAAATTGCGAATCACCGGTGCAGGTTATGTGACGATCACCCGCACACCTCACCCTATCTATATAGTTTTGTCCTACCTTCCAAGGCTTCTTGTTGCCTACAAAGGAAAAAATGGTTACATTCTTACCTTGAAATGATTTTATTGTCAACAAAATAAGAAAATGAAAAATACTCAAAACAATCATCTTTGCCTTTTGCCAAAAAAAAAAAAAACAATAATAATAACAAATAGATGAATGATTAATAGAGAATCTATACTAATTATGATAAAATCCGTTCCTATATTTACCACCTTAAAATGTAGATAACAAATACTGAGTCCGTTCAAATTTGTAATTATTTGAATATTTTATTTTATTTGTATCATAAAGACAGTTTTTTTAATTACATGCATCACATTGCAAACATTTCTTTATTTTTGAATCTCTTTGGAAGGGACAAAACAAAGATCTTGCTGTTTGTTCAACAACTTTTGATCTTTCGTAAACCCATCAGTAGGATTCAAATCCATATGAAGTTTTGACCATCTATCAAAAAAAAAAAAGAAAAGAAGAATGAACGGATCTCGTGGGATTTTCAAGAAATTCTTCCATCTCTTTCGATGAATAGCAGGTGATCGATCATCTGCTTCTCACGTTCCGTGAATAGCCGGGACATCGGCAAATAGCCAGAAAGGCATTTCGAGAGTCGGTCCGGTCCCTATAATAATTATTTTAAAAGATTTTCCAAATAATCTTCTATTAGAAAAAAAAAAAAATGGTTGTGCATGGTCCAATTGTTAAGTGCTAAACAAGATGAACATGCTCTGAATCAGGAAGAGGAATTACACGGACCACTGGATGTGTAGTGTGGTGTAGGGGGTCACAGATCATGATATGTGTTACTCATTAGAACAGAACAGTACTTGGTGTCTCCATCATTGTACTCTGGTCACTTTCTCTCTCCAATTCATCCATTATTTGGAGACAAAGGTTGCTCTTGATGAATGACACGTCCGTGGAGATGTTGAGGGCACAAGAAATAGCTAATTTGAGATCCAAGAAAAGAATACTCCAAGCTCCCATCCCAGACAATGAGATAATTAAAGATAACCCCTCCAATCTCCATCCATCTATTTTGAAATCTGCCGCCAGGTCCAGCAAGCACGACATGTACACAATCTTTCTCTCCAAGCTAGCTAGGTAGGTAGTGATGTATATTGGAACATCTTCTGGATTATACGATGGCTCCATTTCAACCCAAGCAACAAACCGATGAGGAAACACATACATTAAAATGGAATGGCTAGAGGAATTGGGCACTAAAAAAGAAGAAGAAAAACAACTACGTATATGCATGGTTCTTTGCGCCTCATTTAACTACGGCTTGTGTAAAGGATTTTTAGACTGCTCGTAATCATGCGTCGCGCTTCCTGACGATCAATTTTCTGGATCTCCAATTTGCCCTTAATTATTTGATGCTTAAGACTAATCCGGACGCTGGATCGGTGATGAAACATGCATATATGATTGCACGGACAATTTCTTATCCATGAAGATAACAAATTAACGACACATGCAATCCACTAAAACCATGATCATCCAATCAAGAAAAGATAGACAATTTAGTTGTACATTGGATAATACTTGAGTCTTTGACGAACTTTCCTCTTTTCCTTTCCAATATTTACCATTTTAGGAACCAAGATTCTTGGAGTGGTGGGAAAATCAATGTTAGGCAGCAAATATTCTAACCTGTCATAATCTGCAGGGGGCACATATCATAAACGAACAATGATTGAATCCACCGAGATTATATCCGGATCCTATGACACTGAAACTGCCTTTTGATTTTATTTTTTTTTTGGCCTCCTTCGTTTTTTCAACAAATCAGAAACCTAATCATAGTCCTATCACCTATGGAAGAATAAAAGTGTAACGTTAAATCAACTTAAGAACTTAGCACCTAGCATATATATATATATATATAGGTTTACTACTAACTGATACGTACGTCACAAGAAGACAAGACCCTATGCTATTGCTAGGACGACAGCACGAATCAAAAGAAATACTACTCCACAACAAAAGGGCAATTTGAGTTTTGGACTTCAACTCCAAATAATTAAACATAGGATTAGGAGTCAGGACATGTTAATTGTCAATAACTTATCTTGTCTTACTTGCATGTAATTCTTCAAGAGCTTACTTAAAAAGAAAAAAAAAAAAGGAGTTATATTCTCTTTTTTTTTAATGTTTTCTCCCCTAATTCAACAAGGCTTGAGGACATAATTTAAAGGGTTGGTGTAGTTTTTTTTTTTTTTAAAAAAAAAAAAAAAAAAAATTTGATGTGGCAAAAAACGCACTTTTGGTTTCAAGTATGGGTGGACCCATGTGTGTTAACCTGCGGGTCCCGTTGTATCATGGGAATTTTGGGTTGACTGGTCAAAGCTAATCAGTCAAACGAACGCAACTGATGCAAAGTGAAAGAGAAATAGGAAACCGTGCCAGAAACACACAATCACATAGTGGTAGTTTTGATAGTAGCGACTGTGAAGAAAAGAATCTGCACTGTGCACTGCCCCCACTTCACTTCTGCTTGTACAGAATCTACGGCTCAGAAGAACACAATCCCCACAAAGTAGTGTAAACATCGGTTTTAGTTTACCAATGTAAAAACGGTGATGAACCTTCTAGGATTTTTTTCTATTCAAAGCGTGCCTCACGCTTTCCTGTTTTCAAGTTTCCAAAAGATTGAATTGTCCAAATGTTGGGACATCAAAACCCTTGTGGTTCCATCTCCAGAATTGGTGTGGCTGGCTGCTCAAACAAAGCAAAGGCGTTTGTTTGTTTGGATGGTGAAATATTTTTATTGAATCATAAACACACCCTTTAAATTAATATAAGGTTTAATAATTCATCAAAAAATGAAAAAAAATACCCTCGTGAGGTAATACAACATTAATTGTGTACATTTTGGAAAACAAGATTGATACAAAAATTGGTGGGCTAGCTAGCTAGCTACAGGAATTGCTAAGATAATCCCAAAAAATATTTTTTTTTTAAGAAAAAACCAAAACAAGTGATGGCTAAATCCAATTGAGCAGAGACATCTGTTGGGAATATATCGATCGTATATCCTACTTACAGGTTAGACCTCTTGACGAGATGTAATATATCCTACAGAAGACGTGTGTGTGTGTATAGGAATAACACTGGGCAATTTCCTTAGTTAGTGACATGTTAGGTAGAACCTCGAATCTACTAAGGAATCTTGACTCTTTGAGAGAATTGAAATGGAATGGTTCCTTGAGTGGACAACTGGGGAATCAGAATTCCATGATGGGGCCAATATATACATATATATATATATATTCCAGAATGGGGCCAAAATTTGGTAGTCTTAAAATGAAATTTTTGTGGACAAGCTTGAAGGGAAACGTTGATCTTTTTTGTGAAAGAGATAGTAGTACTAGTATGTATTTTTTGAAATGTTGAGAGGATGCTGTCTTCCCCTTTCCCTTCTTGGAAATGCCAATACTAGCTAGTACGTAGTCCTATGATACTTCTTCAGGCCAACATCAAAATCTGCATGCATAGGTTCTGAAATTCGGTTCAAATGGATGCATTAGTGAACCAACGAGGAGGGCTATTTTTCACAAGCAATGGTAAAATGATGGCCAAATGCATGCCAGGAAACAAATAATGCATCTTGCTTGCCCTAAAGAAGAAGTCTGAGCCCTCCTCGGGACGCAGAAAAGTCAGATATTTCCATCTTGATGCTAAAGGTTTCTTTCGCAATATATATAGTTGCACAAGGATAAATTAAAGGGAATCTGATAAATTTCCTGGCTAATTGCTAATTGCTTCGGCATCAAGAATTCTCATCCTTACCGTGCGTTGCAACTAGCAAGTGTGGCTAGCTCGGATAATTAATCAGTGGTTTTAGATTAATTGGCCTATGAGAGGCGACGAACTTGGAACTGCTTTTTTGCAGGGACGATAACATGCAGTTGTGAAGTTTGCTTAATTTATTATGGATCTGAACAAAGGGTTTTCTTTGTTGGTTTGCCCGAAATAAAAAAACAACAAAAACATAATTACATGCATGCCGAATATAAGCAAGGAAGCAAAAATACACAAAAAAAAAAAAAAAGGCAAACTGGATGGTTTTCACATGCCAGAACTGTTTATTTGCTTCACTACTGTATCGCACCATTCTACAGACAAGGTTTATCCTCAAAGAATCAAAAGCGACTGAGACAGTTAAGACTCGAATTGAAGGACCAATTAAGCACAGATCGAGACAGTGTTGCTTTTTGACCTCTGAGCAACTACTACTTAATTATGCCAAAATCTTGTCACCCTGTCAATTATGCTTAACTTCATTGTAAAACAAGCTATCCCTCTAATTAGGAAGAGAAAAAAAAACAAAGGAGAGAGAGAGAGAGAGAGAGGTTGGTTGTTGGCGCATGCCTTGACATGTCTCGACCAAAATCAACTTATTTAAAATGACTGATTAATGTGAAAGGAATACTTAACAGATATGGTATTCAAAGTGAATGGATTATATTAATTACCAAAATAAAAAGTAAACAAAGAAAGTAAAATTTGTTGTTTGAAAACTCGCTTCACCCATGCCTTGACACGTCCATATATAACAGTCGAGACATCAAGGCCACAATGGACTATTATTTCTTGGTTAAGCAAATTGTTTAACATACTCTCAAGGCACAAGAAAGATCTTATTAACCTTTCACAAAATTCTAGATAAGTACTCTCTGTGAGCCTTGATTCTTAATCAGCATGCATGCTTTACATAAACTTAAGCAGGCTAGAAAAAATATTATTTGTTTTGTTTTCTTCGTAGTTTAATGTACTTGATTGATTTCCTGTTCATTGACAATATGATCGAAGGAATACACAGAGGATACCAAAATCTAAGATCATGCCACTGCCAAGTTCTAAGAAGAAACTATAGAGTTGACCTCAAAAAAAAAAAATATGGAAGCCAAGGTTTTTACTTTCGCTAACCGTAAAAAGCATGAATTTTCGTGATGGAACTCTTTCTATTTTAGGGTGCAATAGTTTTCCTCGCCAAAACTTTCACATTCCAATCGTGCATAAACTCAATAGTCACACTACTTGTGTAAATGGTTGTCAAGATATATGTATACTTATCACCCTTAAAATGCATGTCATTTAGGGTCCGTTTGTTTCGGGTGAAAATGTTTTCCAGGAAAATATTTTCCTAATTTCCCGTGTTTGGTTGCACAAAAGCTACTGAAAACATTTTCCTATGTAAAATATTTTCACTCATCTTATGGAAAACAACTTCCCTTCCAAACTTACTGAAATTGTTTTCCGAAATGCATGCATCCCGCCTGTAGTATGTTCCAAACTTACTGAAAACATCTTGTAGTATGTTCTTTTTTTTTTTTTTAGTGTAAACAGGAGGATTCGAACCCAAGACCTCTTCCTTACACTCCCTCTCCCGTACCACCCAACCCAACCCAACCCTCCCCCTAGTATATTAAAAAAAAAAAAAAACCCTCATCCTGCTCATCCTATGCTAGTAATTAATTATGTATAATAGGAACATTCTTTTCTAGAGAAACTTTCAGCAGTGAGAGTGCAAGATATATGTCACAATAAGCATTGCGTATGATTGATTTTTGACACTAAATGGCCAGTAATTTGTTTATTGCTTAAGGAGATATTTTTTATTCATATATACATTTCTCCAAGATTTTTTAAAGTTAAACAATTAGATAAATTTTCTTATTTTGCATGGGAAGAAGTATGTAGTTATAATGTGTAAAAAGTAAAGATAGAGATAAAAGTGAAAATATTTCAAAAGTTAAACAAACACCAGAAAAATGAAGTAAGAAAATATTTTCAATAAGCTAACCAAACACCTGAAAATGATGAAAGGGAAATGATTTTCATGGAAAATTACTTCCACGGAAAATATTTTCCCAAGGAAAACATTTTACTTCCAACCAAACAGACCCTTAATCCGAATTTGAAGTTGACCCTTATTTTTTACTTATGTGGCGCGCATTCAAGAATGTAAATGTATACACTGTCAGCCTGTACAAGATTAATCATTTAAGAAAACCTTAAACGGTACTATATATTTTCAATTTCAAAATTCATCAAATTTTACATTTTTGTATACTGGCAAGAACCATTTATAACTGAAAACTGTTTAAAAAGAAACGAGTTTGGAAAAAATATCTTCTGTATTTCACTCTAGTTATGATGATATATAGCTTTTTAGACAAAAAACAAAATGATAACTAATCTATTCTATCTCTATCGTTGACAACTAATCTTTTTTTTAATCATTTTTATATCTCTAATTGATACAAAATTTAAAATTTAAAATTCAAAATTAGATACCTATAACTCACTCGAACAAAAGCAAATCTATTTTCATCTATTTCCTGCACGTATTGTTCTCCTTTTTCTTTTAATTTCCAAGCCAAGCCACCAAATGACCAAAAGTGCATGAGTTTTTAATTAATTACCAATAAGAAAGTCGAAAGCTGGCGAAGGAGAAGGCGAATGGGTAGCCGCCTGGGCAAGTAGATAGAGAAGACGAGGCGGGAGTGGGACACGGCCCAGTGGCTGGTCGGTGCGTGGTGGGGCCATTGTTTCTATTTCCAAATTTTGGAATGGACACGTGGCATGTGAAATGCGGCCAGCTGACGAATATTTGAAGTTTTCGAGGAGAGGGGAACACCATCAAATGGATCCTCATCATCCTGGTCTTAGTGGTGGGTCCACCCTCAATTTTCAGTTCTCTACCTTCTGAAGTAAAGGATAATCTCACTTGTCACTTGTATAATGCAGCACTCCCATTTCCTAACCCCATACGAAGAGAATAAACAAAATTGACCATTAGCACTCCCATTTCGAGTTTTTTTTTTTTTAAATAAAAACTCAAAAAAAATGTGCACTTCAAACGAGTAAAACATGATGCCGTCTTATTAATACATTTAAAATAAAAAAGCAGTAGTGTGTTTTAATTAGTCACGTGAGAGAGAATGAAATAAGAGGGAGGTCACGTGATACATACAATCTCTCGAATCTGGTGCCAAATTGCCAATGGCATCAGCCAGCGAAAGAAGCATCCCAAGTTCGATGGATGGACTGTTGTTCACTCAAGCGGCGAGATTTTCATGCGAGGTTAAGATATATTTAATGAATCTATCCTTCGACGTATGAAGTCCGTTACGATCTAAACACCAGTAATGAAATCCCAAGTTGATTAGGCGACGTGCGATTGCTACTGTAAGCACGCATTTCGTTTTGAACGAAGACAACAAAAAAAATCGAACCAAGAAATGTAACTGAACTCTTTAAAGTTGTTGGGGGAGAGTGAGATAAAACAAGCCCATTTGGATTGCTAAAAAATTTAGAAGTTTTTCCAACCAAAAAAAAAAAAGTATCGTAGCGATTTAATATATGTGAGGTAAAAAAAAATAAAAAAAATAAAAAATTTCTACGGAAAACTACAATCGAAGAATGAAAATAAGTTTCTCATTACATTTTTTCTTTTTTGCTATCAAGAAAAAATTGAGAGAGATTATAGCAAGCTAGTAGTTGGCATTGAAACTTTGTGTATAACTACTAACCATTTTCCTTCAAAATCACTAAGTAAACTATTTACTAGGCATAAAATGCAAGGAAAAAAAAAAAGTGTGTCGGTATTCCTGCCAACCAAACATACATGAAGAAAAAGAAATTAATTTTCATTCACCTTCTCACACTTTCTCCCGTGCACGATTACAATATTATTATTAAGATTGAGAGTAACATAACTAACTGTCTTGCAAGACAAAGTATCTTTGGATCGTACTTTTGGAGAGCAAAGATAAGTAGAACATATGAGTAATATTCTATGGAATAAAATATCTGTGAGTTTTCTAAACTAAACAAATTTGTGCTAAAACGCTGTGATCCTTCCCAAAAAAAATAAAAAAAAAACGCTGTCTTAGAGCTTGTCATTGTCGTTTAGGAATATGAACAAAATATCGTAACAAACTATTACATATAGTCACGAAGATAGAGAAGTATGATAACGTGGTTTATTGCAGTATCTCATACGTTATAACGCGTTTGTCTTAGTAGTCACGAAGATTCTGTTAAAAACATTTTCGCATGTGACCAAACTACTCGGACTCAGCCGTGAATGAGTTGCTAATTTGTTTTTACTTCCAGCGCTGTGCATACGTACTCTTTTTTTTTTTTCGCCGTCTATCGTAACAATAAGTATGCAGATCAGACTATATCAAAGAAAGGCTCTGACACGTCATTTGAATTTTTTTTACTATGGGTGGAGTTCAAATTCCTAACCCACCACTCAGAAAGGAATTTAGTAAACATTTTTTTTTTTGGTGATCACCGAGTCAAAACATGATGATTGGCGTACGTACATGTGCATACTCAACTCAACTACTAATATTAATCGCCATGAGTCATTGAAAAGACGTGAAAACAAAGAAATTGTGGCGCAGAACGGAGTTGGTAATGGTATCCAATTTGTCCGCATTAAGGTTTGCTGCTATTCCTGGCTCCCGTTCTTGAAGTCTTCCGACTTTTGTCAGGTCTGGCGACTTCGGCCATATTGTCTAGAAGAGCGGTCATCTGACTGCACATACATACATGCGCCTCAGATTAGGGATGGCTCTTTCGGATCAAACAATTCAATTGCAACTGCAGGACATCTTCTTCTATGTGCAGCCTCGATCGTCACGTGACCTGAACTTCGTCCAACTAATCAGTTTCCAGATAATGAAATGGAGTAATAATAATAATAATATTGATACTGATGATGATGTACGAGCCCGACAAAATTCCGTCTCTTTCACTCCTTAACGACATCTTCTCCTAAATGCTAAGGTGCAACAAGTAAAAGGTTTTGATGTGTTGTGATGATGTTTTGAGCTAAAATTCTAGAAGCGGCGAACGAGAAAATGATATTTAATCTGCTGGGAAACTACAAAAAAAAAAAAACAATTTATCTCGATTAGAACTAGGCAATTTTTGTTGAAGACGTATTGATCTAATGATTAAGATTGAGATTCTAAAACTTAGTAATCTTGGGTTCTAATTCCACTTTTTCCCTCTCCTCGCTTCTTAAACCGCATCCGTCCCTAGAATATGTTAGTTCATCGCTTAACATGACAAAGTTTTATTTTGTTGAAACCAATGCATTTGCCTGGAAAACCTTACCAAACATTAAAAAAAGGGCCCATTTTTATCAAGTTCAGTCATCATGTCAGCCCAACAAATAATAATACACACCCAAGACAACGAGACAGGTTTTCTAGTTGATGTGGAGCAGGACAGTGGTCAGACAGAAAAGTATTCTAATTTCAGAGTCTTGGACGATAGCCCAATCAAGATCCAGCCCCAAAGAGGGAATCAGGCGAGGCAGTTTTGTAGTCCGCCAGTCCAAATGATATAGTTCTTGAATAAATTTTGATTGGGGGGAGCATATTTAATCAGAAATCAGAATTTAATCAACAAACCGTGTTAAAGTATTTGTACTTGCTGTGAATTTTATTATTAAAACCAATATTGTATTTTTGGCTTCCTGTAATTATGTGCTCCTATATATTTCTCACGATTGATTGTGTTAGTATGTTTCATACTTAAAAATTTTACTCTAAATAATTATTCAGTAGAGATCAGTAGTATATGTTGCAGTACATAAAAAATATATCTACTCTTGTCGAAAAAAAGAGGAAAAAATACATAAATAAATTACAGCATCAATTGGCAGTCTTCCCATCGATTCATTCTTTTTCATTTAAAATTCTTTTACGTAACTATATATTGACCAAGAAGATTTTTCTTTGCCTAATATTTAGTATTCCTCCGTTCCATTTATTCGGTCTTATTTGAGGAATCCAACTTTTTAAGAATAATGATTTGATTGTGACGTTTGTACTTCTCTTTTTTAATTTTACTCTCATAAATTTAAATTTTAAATTTAAATAATAATATGTATATAATTAGAAAAGAAAAATTATATTATAAAGAAAGACTACAAAATTATTTAACTTTCTAATCAAAATAAATATTTTGGAACATTCTAAAATGAGAATGAAAAGTGGACACTTGCTTTACAAGCGTTCAACAACTCCAAAGCCAAAAGAATTCGAAACGATGTCAGTCTGTTGGGCCACCAACTTAGAATCTTGGGAGTGAGCGTGACTGTTCTGATTGACAACCGAGCGAACTTCGGAGAATTGAACAGTACCTCAAAACCAACTTCCTGTCGGCCAACTTCTATCTCTCTCTCTCTCTCTCTCCCGTTTTTTTTTTCAAAATCTTTTCTGTTTTGTTCTTTATCTGAAAAACAAAAAACCATTGGGTCTTTGTAGGTCTCTCCTAAGAATTTTGTTTGTCAATTGGTGCTGGTGCACAATTTCCAACAAATTTAGTAATGAAATTTTCTTGTCATTAAAAAAAAAAAAGAGAAAACAAAACACAAATATGGAGTACTACAAACTACAAAGTAGTAGTTGTAGTACTTATGTTTGTAATGATGTGTTAAATTTAAAAAAATAAAAATTCGATTGAGACTTGAGAGTTTACTCAATCAGTTTTTTTTTTAACTTCAAATTTGATAAATTGCTTTTGGAATGCGAGATGTCCCTTCATACCCGAAAAAAAAATTTTGATTTTACTTTTGAAATGTGTATTATAATATATTTTTTGAATAAAATGCACGAGTCTTATAGATTTCGAGATATGCTAGCGTTTCGAGATATGAGTCTTGTAGTCTTGATTATGATCAAAATTTTCATGCTAGGGCTTGAAAGAAGCTCGATTCAAGTCTTGTAGACTCCGAGATATGCAATCTATGGCAAATTACTATAACTTTACAATAGTAAATAAATAAATAAGAGATGGGTAAGTGGACTTTTCCGTCGTGCTCTGCCTTACTCCTAAAAATATTTCATCAATGCTGAAAGAAGCAAATGGTGGTCTGTCCCACCAATGGATAACCCTTCCCTCATACAAAAAAAAAAAGGTAACATTAATTACAAAAAAGGGGATAAATTGTGGGGTGTTAGTTGACAGAAATGCCCTTCACACCAATACCTGGTGCAATTAACCGGACAATTACAAAAGGAAAATCGTTCAAAACAATCCTCATATTTTGTAAATTAATTTTTTTTATCCCTTACTTTTAAAAGTGTAATTTTACATCATTTACAAATTTATATTGGTCAATTTTGGTTCCTATCTAGATTTTCGACTAGTTTTTTGCCGAAATGTATCACGTGTCTTGCACATGATTTATTTTGGAGGGGTAAAATTGTCAAACATATTTCACATAATTTGATTCATTGTCCCTCACATTTCACAAAATGAAATTTTTCGCCCCCCACATTTCACAAAATAAATTTGTCATCCCTCAAACTTTGCAAAATGAAAATTTTCATCCCTAATTGATCACGTGTGTGATAATCTTTTCTTATTTTTAAAAACTTATATATATATATATATATATGTCTATTTGATTTCACCTGAACAGTATAGATAGCATGTAATATATGTGTATTTGATTTCATCTAGATGAAATCAAATACACATATATTACATGCTATTCATATTGTTTAAGTGAAATCAAATATATATATATATATATGAGTTTAAAATAAAAAGAAATTATTCGCATACATGATTAATGAGAGATGAAAAAATTCATTTATGAAATGTCAAGGACGAAAAAATTCATTTTTTGAAATGTGAGAGACGCAAAAATTCATTTTGAAAAATATTAGGAACGAAAAAAATTAAATTATGTGAAATTTGATTTGATAAATTTGCCCCTAAAAAATGATCAAGTGCAAGGCACGTGGTGGATTCCGATCAAAAACTAGTCAAAAATCCAAGTAGGGATCAAATTTGACCAATGTGAATTTATAAGCGATGTAAAATTACATTTTAAAAAATGAGGGACAAAAAAGTTTATTTTGTAAAATATGAGGGACGTTTTGAACGATTTTTCATAAAAAAAAAAAAGAAGAAATAGCCACACCCTTTGACCCTAAACAGTAAAAAAGTTACCAACCAAAAAATCAATCTCGTTGCACGTCACTTTTTTCCAAGCCCCCAGCTCCCGCTCTTCTCCGTTTCATTTTACAGCTCAACAATGGCGGCCACCGCCGGACAATCCCCGGTGAGCTCTTCGTTTGTCCAAAAACTAAACCCTAGAACCTCGTATTGCTATCAAGCTTCATATTCCACCATTAATCTCCCAAGACGGCTGCGTAGGATCCACAGCCAAGCGTGCAATAACATCAGCAGCAGCAGCGATCAAGTCCCCGATAGCGTCAATAAGCAAGCAAAAGCAATTGAATTGCAGAAACTGATTGATGACGATTCCAGAGACTCCTCCATTTCACTTCCAAGTACTAATAATTAATCTTTTCTAATTTTCCTCATCTTTTTTTTTTTTGTTTTTTGGAGGTGTAGTTTATTTTATGAATTTTGTGAATCTTTAGGGCCTTTAACTTCAGCGAGTCTATCGAATTTGGCTACGGAAGGTTCTCGTCTTCGTGTTGCTTATCAGGTTCTTTAATTCGGATCTTCATCTACGGATGTGTAGATATGTGATTGTAGAGTTTATTTTGTTTATATATATATATATATATATATATATAATTTGTGGTTTTAATATATTACTTATAGGGTGTCCGAGGTGCATACAGTGAGTCAGCAGCAGAGAAGGCGTACCCGAACTGTGAAGCAGTTCCATGTGAACAATTTGACACTGCTTTTGAAGTAAGTTCCTGGGCTTTTTACTTGCTAAAGAAAGTTAGTATGCTGTTTTCTCACTTGACAGTATGATTCGTCGTGATATTCTCTTTTTAGTATATATAGTGCATGGTGTTAATACTTGCAACTTGGCATTCTTCCTGTATTTCTTAGCTTGTAATGAAGAAAGCTTGATTTGTTGGCATAATTATCTAGAGCTTGGTATTATATGAATAATTAACCAGATAAGATGAAAATCAGGTAAGACCGGTGTTGAAGAGGGCTAATGAGCTCAAAAATCTCTGAAAGTAAGAAATGTTTTCTTGTTAGGAATTTGCTTTTTGAGGACTTTTACGAGGTATTTTAGAACAATGTGGAGTAGGTCTTTTGCCATGGCGCTGAAAACTGTACTGTTTGCGTCAGAACCTCATATTTTGGTAGCTTAATGATGCGATCTTACTCATCTTGCCAGATATTGTCCTTTTACAGGCTGTTGAAAGGTGGCTTGTTGATAGAGCAGTTTTACCTATTGAGAATTCTTTAGGAGGGAGTATTCACAGGAATTATGATCTGTTACTTCGACACCGGTTGCATATTGTTGGAGAAGTCAAGCTTGCAATCAGACATTGCTTGTTGGCTAACCCTGATGCTAACCTTGAAGAACTTAAGAGGGTTCTGAGCCATCCACAGGTATGTTTTTTCGCCTGCTAATATGATTTTTCAAACACTTTAGTCACTATATTCATTTTAGCCTTGCTAATGCTTCAGGCTCTTGCACAATGTGAGAACACATTAACAAAGTTGGGCCTTGTTCGAGAAGCTGTTGATGATACTGCTGGTGCAGCAAAGGTATCTGTTCAGTAGATTGGCTGTTCTTCTATGTTGGCTTAAAGTCATGTTACCAGTGAAATGCTCTATGTCTTCAATAAGATGACTGTTCCAGTTACTTTCTTCTTGAAAGTGCTTGAATTTAATTCTGGAGAAAGTCTGCTGATAACAATGCAGAAATTTTTGCAAATGATCATTGGCTTCAGATTGTCTTAGATTAACACAACTGAAAGTTTATCTTGTGCATTCTTAAGTTTTAGACACTGTAATCAAGTTTTATTGATGTTGTTTGGTTGATTTAATTGCTCCTTTTCTTTACATCTCCAATCCCCAGTTTATTGCTTTCCACAAACTCAAAGATGCAGGGGCAGTTGCTAGTGAGACCGCTGCTAGGATCTATGGCTTGAATATTCTTGCCCGGGATATACAGGTTGATAACAGAGAAATAAAGTTCTCTGAGTGACTCTTTATAAGACCAGATTAACGTTTATGGGTTGATTCATTGATGCATCTTGCCTTCCAGGATGATTCCGATAACATCACTCGATTCTTAATGTTAGCTAGGGAGCCTATCATTCCTGGCATTGATAAACCGTTTAAGGTTAGCAATATTGCACACCTACTATCGATTGAAAGAAAAAATGTGATAACTTAATTAAGTTAATTTTGCATCTGAAAAGTGTCAGCTTTCACCCCTTTGATTGGTTCATATTTCTTCATTGTTAGACAAGTATAGTCTTCTCACTTGAGGAAGGCCCTGGGGAGCTTTTCAAGGCCCTTGCTGTTTTTGCTATGAGGAATATCAACCTTACTAAGGTGAGTTCCAGTTCTGTTTCAATTTTGATTGGGCTATTGGGCATGGCTCTGGACTTTATCTATTTGTGGTGTTAGTGATGTTTCCTCCTCAACCCAGATTGAAAGCCGACCTTTACCAAAGCAGGCATTGCGAGCATTTGTTGACAGTGTTAAGTATGTCCAATAAGTTTCCTACTGAGTTTTTTTAAGTGCAATTTTGCATCAATAAAGCTGATTATGAGTAAATAGCGGCTTCCAATCTGCGCCTGTCCCATTCTTTCAAGAGCACTTATCTTCATATACCGGGTTGTGTTCTGATGCAGAAACTTCCCCTACCTTTTTTATGTTGATTTTGAAGCATCCATGGCTGATCAAAATGCCCAATATGCTCTTGGTCATTTAGAGGTTCAGCTTGCTTCAAACTTGATGCTCTGTGTTTTCAGTCTGATAAGAACATTGAAGTGAAATTTTCTTGAATGTTATGTACTCTTAAGGAGATCTCATATGGAAATTGGATGCCCTTACAGGAGTTTGCTACGTTCTTGAGAGTGCTGGGTAGTTATCCTGCAGACACTGGCACTCCATGAGTGACCTTACCGCCTGGTATTCTTCGAATATTTAAAGTATATCATTAATTAGATTAATGCACTGATGTCATTTGCTGAACGACATGTGAATATGGCTCCATTAATGTGACTGAAAGCAGATATATTTTCGCCGTATCTACTTCTTTGGTTGTGTCTATGTTAAGAAAGCTTAGATGTCTGTCATCATGTAAACTTAAGAGTCAGTACATGATATCATCAAATCAGCAGTGTCAATTTGGATTAGAGGTGATGATCTGGGACAATTTGGCTAAAAGTCAATTGATTAATTAAAAGATTTAGCAAGGGTTGTAAAATTATCTTTGCTGCTTAAAGGAGGATAGCTTTGCTAGGGACTTCTAATGAAAGGGTATTAGCCTAGTTGTGGTGGGCTCTTGAGCATGATCAGGTCTGGTAAATGTGATAATAGGCTAAAGCTTTTCTATCAGTTCGAGTATTTGCACTTGTGGTTATGCTGAGCAAAATGCAAGCTTCATATTATGACAATGTCATGGGGGAGGAATATTTAAGAGAAAGCCAAGATAATTTGAATATCATCATTTGGTTCCTTTTGAAGATGAGATATAAAGATTCCATAATTTCAAAGAAGATGAATGAAAAGACTCTTTTGGATGGGTACCTGTCTTGGGCTCTGAATCCTCTGATTGACTGACTGACCGATTTTCGAGAACTTGAAATTTGGTTAAGCATTACTTGTGATTCTGCAATATCTTTGTCACGATGGAAAGCCTTTTACTTTTCCTGCTTATATTTTGGATGCGCTTGTGAGTACGTGTCCTTGGGCACTGTGTGTTCTGACATTCGGTTAATCCTTCCATTTCCTCTGGAAGTTCTTCTTTAGTTTTGTTTGGGCTTTCGAAAGAGTTCAGTCCCTTTCCGTGCACAGATGTTGTCATGATGGCTTTTTTCAGTAAAAGGCTCCTCTTATTCTTTGTACTTCTTATCATTTTGTTTTCAATCTTTAAGGCCTCATTGAACTCTCTTTTAGGTGATACGACAGACAGGAGTGATTCTTGAACTTGCGCATGGATACATCTACAAAATCTGTATCTGGTGCAGCAGTCCATGTAGTCATCCTCCGGAGGTTAATGCGCTGGATGCTAAATTTGGCAATTCTTTCTCTTCTTGTCAGAAAGATGAATTCACCTCAAATTTCTTTTCTTTTCTTTTCTTTTTTATTTCTTTAAAAAATTGGCAATTCTTTATTTGTAATCTCTTTGTTAGACAGGTATTCACCTTATATTGTTTCCTTTCTTGGTAGGCCTATTTTTCCTCTTTGTTTTCGGCTTTTATTGATCCAAATATGAAAAGAAAGAAGATTAGCCTATTTGGCATTTTATCTGTCCTTTGTTTTCCAAGTATGCAATTTGCACTTCTTATCGACGCGATTCTTACATTTACAGCAACTTTGACCATAAAAAAGTACCTTTGACATTGCGCTATAAGGCAATCAAAAGAGAGAAACAAAGCAAGACCAAACGCGGGGCTGGAAGATTTTTCATGATTTAATAATAGGAGCCAAGAATACACTTAAGATTGATTCAAGTTTACCAGTTAATTGACTTTCATGTATCAAAAAGGCTTTCATGTATCAAAAAGGCTAACCTAATTTTTTTTCCAAGGAAACAGAGCGGAAGGTTTTGCTGGAAATACGTTTAATAGAAAATTTACAGTGAGCTCTAAATTCATCGGCTGTGCAAAAGTGCTTAATAGCCTACTATGATTTGTACAATTTTAAACTTGGTTTGGTGGGGTGCGCCTGGCCAAGGCAGCAGTGTAACGCCAAGGCGACGCGCGAGAGGCCCGATAGCAAGCTACCGTGATGGCCCCTCCCCCTTAAAAAATTGAGTTAATATCGTGTGGGCCGATGGCCCACGTATCAGATATTAAACTGATAAGAACAGATACTACACTTGATCTTAGCCAAAAGGCCGAGAAAGGTATGCTTTACTTCGTATTGGATTAGCGCATTTATACTGCTGGTACCCTCCTCGTCCTCCTTACCGAGCCGATGTGGGACTTGTTGGCGATAGCACATGACTGACTGGGAAATTTGTCCTGTCAACATAGCAAAATACAGAATGGAAGCAAAAGAAAGGCCAAGGAATCCAATCGTGAAAGATTCAGAAGGATTTGTTGTTCAAAAGGTACGCATCGATAAAACACGAACAATTTATTGTTATAATTACGGGATAAATGGGACTTTTGCCCAAAAGCCTTCAACCCTGAGAACTACCATCGAGATTTTGTTCCAACCAAGCATGTCGAGTTCATGTTACACATAAAACTGAATCCTATAGTGCATAGATCCAAACACCAAATCAAATTTGCAATAGGCGTCTGACTTGAAATCTGAAGTCAGTGGAACAAGAGGAAGAAAATGTATGCGAAAGTAAAAATTGCACTAAGCCAGACACAAAAAAAAAAATCTTTTTTGGGGGTAAAAACTAAGGCAGAAAAAGTTATAATCGGTGTGCAAGCCCGATCGTACGTCTTAATAGCACCTTTACCACTTCACCGTTGGACTCTTTGTTAGTCCCAGAATCTCGCTACTCGTGTAGACACAGCAGATGGAGTGATCCTTCCAAAATCTGAGAACTAAAATTTCTTCGCCTCGTTTGCTGCAGCAGTTTTTTACCAGCAGCATACAGCTTCTTTTGCACATAAAACTCCATACTGCATGGACCCAAAGTGTCGCAGCTAATTTTGCTATAGGTAACCCGACTAGATTGCTGAAGCGGTGGAGGTAGAGGAAGAATTAAGTAGATCAACAACAACTAAAAAAATAAAGTCTGCTTAGCCAGAACTATTGCTAAATTAAAATCCATTATTGAACATTTAATGAGGCATATCAGATCCAAAAAACGGCTCGTAACAAGCATAACATGACAGACTAGAAGTATCGAACAAGTAAAAACAATTGAATCACATAAGCTACTGCTGTTTCTGCATTAATACAAAGAGCTTGGATCTCTAGAACACATGACCGCTGGCCATTACCCGGACTTGATCCAGGAGAAAAGTTTACATCAAAATCCGCACGCGTTGTGTATTAGCATACAAGCAAAATATCACATCTTTAATAGCCAATTCAAGAAAGGCAGACATTAATGCTTCACCATTAGACCTCTGATTAGTTCCAGAATCTCACTACGTAGCTCAGATATGGCAGATGGAGTGATATGCTCCAAATCTGAGAACCACCACCTCTTTTTATCCTTTGGTGTTGTATTTTCGTACCAGTTGCATATTGCTCTTGCAAAGGCTATAACATACAAGCCACAGTCATGACCATTAACTTGCTTTGGAGTATTAGAACACTCCATGTACGTAACGCCATCAGAGATATAAGGAAAAATAGCCCTATAGAGCCGTCTGGCATGGGAACTGTTCATGCAACTCGAGCTGCTGTCGTGATGGATGAAAACCTTAGCACTTCTCCTGAAAGCAAGTAGGCTCCAATGGTTCCCACCCTCAGCAAAACTTACGTCAATATTATCATTGATAGGAAACAGTACAAGTTCCCTATTGGGAAGATTAAGTGGCTTTAGGAATTCCTCAAGGCTTGCAGTATCAGGGCACTCTTTAATCCAAAAGGCAATTGAAGGAGGCACGAATAGGATGTCCTCGGCAGCATGACGTGAACTGAGGTAACTAAGATAGAACTCAATGATGCGATCATTAAGGAAATGTGGACCACTGAGAATGTCCAAATCAGCTTGTCTAAGTACGACATCATTGTAGCTGAGAACCTTTTCATCTGCCATGCCCTTTGCCAGGTCAAAATGCAGACTTCTACACCTGCTTAAATGCAATCAGATATCACCAGAAGTGGACTTTAACAAATAAGATGGAAAAGTAGAATTTGTGAATTTTTTAAAAGCAGTACACTGTAAATAGTTTAGTATTCAAGGTCCAAAATGTGCAGTCTCGCATCATTGAATCATTTTCCGTAACAATGAAGAGTAAAGTTATTACTCATCACATAATTTATTCAATTATGATAAATCATGCAAAATTAAGGAGAAAGTTGCCAGAACCCTTTGCAAATATGTTGATGACAACCTGAACTCATGAAACAGCAGGAGAAACTAAAAGTACGGACACAAACATGTATAATTAAACTTCAGTTCCAAAATGAAAATATGATATCCGTGCTTGTCACCAGTATGAAAGTGGCTCTACAATCCATCAAAAAGGCATTGCACAAGTTATGAAATTGTTCGCACATACCCATAATAGGTAGTTGCTGATGGATGAGTTAACATTAATGGACTAGCAAATTATTGCCGTTATCGATTACAAAAGTCCACAAAACTTGATGATCTTCATATACTCTGCCACAATATGTATGCAGCTTATTGTTAGCATGTGCTCCACATATCTGAAAAGCATGAACTTAATTTTTCGTATGCTCTTTTTAGCCTTTCAAATTTTTTCTTAACAGAATTAATCATACATGTGAACATTCTCCTGTATGTTCTTATTCCCTACTTTTGGTGTCTATTTACCAAAAATTTCATCCAACTCCAATCAAACCTGTGGAACCACTTACAATTCCATTCATGCTTAAGGTAAATTAATCATGTGATCAAACTATTAATCTCCTGGTCATCACTAGCTTTAGTTAACTCAACTTTGCTTAGCACTTAAGTTCAACATTCAGAAGAACTACATGGTTAGGTCATCCCCATCAAAATTGGATTCTAAATTGTCCAATAAAGGGAAATGCTACTGTATCCGTTAAATGAACCAAAGCAATTTCTGGCTCTGGTTCACCATTAGAACACTCAATAGTGTATTGCACTTTGTAGGCCTCTGGATAACTAAACTAAGTTAAACAGCTACTCTTTATCATGTGATATTGATCGAGCACAACTCAACAAAAATATCTATTTTCCCCAACTCTATCTGAGCTCATAAAACAAACAAAACTGCAACTGCCATCAGGGCCATGTCCTGGTAGGTAAAAGAAACGTAGTCATTTCAACAATTGATGTTCAATTTCCAGAAACACTTCCAGAGCAATAACAAGACAAAACTCAGGTGAGTATGATACCCCTCAGAACAAAAAAATACAAAAAAAAAAAAAAAAAAAAAGATCCAGGAGTCACCAGATTAACTATAACCAAAAATTTCAGAAATTCCAAGAAACAAAATCAACCTCAAATCAATATATGAAAGGATGAATTAGTAGGTTCAGAGTGACAGACGCTCTTGCAAAATTATATATTGAAGCTACTACGAAATTGTTAAGAGGACTATACTTAGCTCACCACATACTGATTTTCCAATGATCGAAATACCATATTATTAAATATGTTTTCCAGCGTATAAGAAAGTGTGGAAACAGGACTGCTATTTTCCACATTAGGTATTATGACTAAGTTAAAAAGCTATCGCTAATCAAGGTTATGATGAATCATCCATCAGTAAGCAGGACTAATAAGTATCTTAATCCAATTTCTTATTAGCTGCAACATAATTAACTATCAATGGATGGCTAAATTAATTTTAACTCGAATAACAAATAATCTAGACAATAAAACAACTAAAAATCTCCAGTCTTAAAGATAAACGTATAACTTTAATAATCAAGTAGAGCTCCCAAGAACTAAGTGCAGGACTTAATTCCATCACCACATCTAAAGATGCAAATGATATTTCGAATTTTTAGGCCTAATACATATATAGACCCCAAAAAAAAAAATCATTCCAATTATGCACATTAGCACTCTCTATGGAATAATTTATCACAAATTGTTAGCAATATAGAAAGGAAATATATTACCTTAAGTAGAGGGAGAAGCTGGGTGATACAATCGGCCGCAAGAGGTGGTTATCAACGGTGGATGGCGGTTGCGAGCTTCCTTCCCGGACTACAGGTTGGATGAGTATTTAAGGACGGATATCAATTGTCAAGTGACAGAAAAGAATTGTTAAGTGATTTGAGTTTATATATTAGTCCAAATTCTCTGTCTGTTTAATTATGGGAATCCACAGTTAGTTCTTAGCGTATCAAAATTCTGTGTCTATTTGGGTTAATTACGCTTGGTTGCTTCGTTGAACTTGTCATTAGACTAAATACTTCAACTCCCAACCTTGATTTAGGGCATAGTAACCGCGCTTTGGAATGCGAAACACCTTTTGTTTCTGTGTTTTTTTTTTTTTTTTTATTTGTGATGGAAATGAAGCTCAAACGCACTGCTTGTTTTGAGGGAATGAGGGGAAAGGAAAGGAAATGGACAGGCCCAAGGTTTTTGATGTTTAGATTGGTTTTTGGTAAGAGAAATGAAAGGATTAGGAGAAAAAGGAATGAATAAGATTTAGTTTGTCCAAAAGTAGCGGAAACGAAGGGAAATGACAATATTAAGATTAATAAAAATTTTAAAATTTCCTAAAATGTATATTATGTGTTTATAAATTGAACTTTTAAATTATGAAAAAAAACGTAACTAACGTAACTCGAAGTAACTAGGAATTTCGATGGGATGAATCCTAGTGATAGAATAATTAAGTCATAATTCGTTGGTTGGTTGTATCATTAATTATTTCTTTTTTTCTTTAACTATTTTTTTTTTTTTACTCATTCCATACTAGAAATAATTTGAGGAAATTCTTTGATAACACGAATTTCTATTTCTCAAACGATAATCATTTCATAAAAGTTCATTGATGTCTTCTTTTTATAAAGCAAATTGAGACCCTATTTAATAACCCAATTCTATACTTAAACTTAGTAGATTCAGATTTTAATATGTTTAAACGTGTTTGATAATCAAAAATTAAACATCTAAATTAATTAGGTGACACTAAATTTTCTAGGCAAAACCTACTCCCATAAATAAGTAATAAGCTATCTACTGATCACTCAATATGATATGCACTCAAATGTATTTAATTTAATATTTAACAACTTAATAATTTAATAGATTCACACTTCAAATTTCACATTTCAAGTTTCAATTTTCAAACTTCGATTTTATTAAACATACCTTGACTTCGATTTTTGAATAACCCTCATCACTTTTGTTTCAATTGTAACATAAGATTTCCCCCTTTACATGGAAAAAGACCCGTATTAATAATTATGATTTTTCGTATGAAATATTTCTCAATATAGTTTCCTTTCCTTTCATGTTGTAATCCAAACAACATGGATGGATTTCTATTTTCTCTACTCTCATTTCTTTTCTTTTTTACTAGAATTCTCTCATTTCCTTTCCTTCAATCCAAAACGGTGCTTTACTCCATAATAGTAGTCATTGCCTATCTTCTATTATATATGGATATCTTAAATTTTTTGTTATGATGGATTGTGACAAATAAAAGACATACAAATTCATGTAGAATTGCTATATGTAAAAAATAATAAATGTCCAAAAAATTAATTAATTTCATTATTTGCAAATACAAATTTTAGAAAAGAAAACTAATGGATAGAGAAATTTTTTATTTGTTCAAAAATAAAAAGAAAATAAACATCAACATAATAGAGGGGTAGTTTCATCTTTAGAGAGTTAAGTGACAAAAATAAAGTTTAATGGATAAACTGCAATTTATATATGCCTCAAGGAGAGTTATTTTTTTATTAACTCAAAAATTAAAGCCCTAAAGTCACTAGCTAGATAAGCTATTTTATATTTGTCTGACTAGCACGATAATTGTAACATAAGATTTCCCCCTTTACATGGAAAAAGGCCCGTATCAATAATTATGATTTTACGTATGAAATATTTCTCAATGTAGTTTCCTTTCCTTTCATTTTGTAATCCAAACAACATGGATGGATTTCTATTTTCTCTACTCTCATTTCTTCTCTTTTTTACTAGAATTCTCTCATTTCCTTTCCTTCAATCCAAACGGCCTCCATAATAGTAGTCATAGCCTATCTTCTATTAGATATGGACATCTTAAATTTTTGGTTATGATGAATTGTGACAAATAAAAGAGATACAAATTAATGTAGAATTGCTATACGTAAAAAATAATAAATGTCCAAAAAATTAATTAATTTCATTATTTGCAAATACAAATTTTAGAAAAAGAAAACTAATGGATAGAGAAATAATTTATTTGTTCAAAAATAAAAAGAAAATAAACATCAACATAATAGAGGGGTAGTTTCATTTTTATAGAGTTAAGTGACAAAAATAAAGTTTAATGGATAAACTGCAAATTTATCTATGCCTCAAGGAGAGTTATTTTTTTATTAACTAAAAAATTAAAGCCCTAAAGTCACTAGCTATGTAAGCTATTTTATATTTGTCTGACTAGCACGATAATTGGAAAAGATACAATAATTTTACCTACACATTTACCCACATCATAAAATTTAGACAAGTACTCCTCGGTAATCCACAAAATCTATCCAAACTAATCCTTTTTGGTCACCTAATTTGTGTTACACGTTGAATGCTGAGGGTACGTTTAGTGTTGTAGTAGTTTATTGAAAAATATTTCATCTAATAAGGTTTTTAATAAAAGTACTTATTAAGTGTTCAAGTACGATTAAGTATATTATTTGGATATATAGTTTATTGTATTGGATAGTGCGTAATTTTAAAATTTTTAAATGTATTTATCTTTTTATTTAGTTCATAATATAAGATAAATGATTAAATTTAATATTTTATTTATTAAAATACAAAAACTGTTCTAAAAGTGCCAAATCTTAAGTATTGCCAAAATTACTTTTAACACCAAAAATTTTATTCCAAATTTTATGAAATAATGTTCATTAAATACTTCAAAACTATATATATATTTTTTGGCCAAAAGTATCACAGCCCCAAATGCGGCTAACATAGGTCTTGATTAAAAAAAAAATAAAAAATTATCCAAAGCAAGTTGTAACATACAACCAAAACTAGAAGACAATCCCGCAGTGAAATGGATATTTACTCAATGGAAGAATCGAGCAGGTTAGGTTGACCTTTTAACAGTTCAACACTGAATTTATCCCAAAAAAGAATTCAACACTAATGGCCAAATTCCTAATGGCCACTAATAGTTCTTGCCCACGCGATTTCTCTGTCATTGGAGAAATCCAAATAGCTCTTTTGACATTTCTAAAAAAGTAACTTAACAAAGGCGCAGAAAACAACAACCTAATTTGATGTGTCACTAGAAGTAGAAGTGGCATCAGCGGCAAGCGGATACCTTTTCTTGGTGTAAAGTGGATGGTCCTTTCATCTCAAATCTTATAAAATTCAAATCTTCCAATATGGCAATGTTCACAATTATAAGATGCTTTGGAAACCAGAAATAGATGGTAAAAAACATCGCCATAGCTGAGCTTGAGGGGGGGTTAGGGTGATAATTTATAAATATACGAATTATGTTGAAGTTCAAATTTTAAATAAATTGAATTCCGAGAACTTTACATCTGTTTGGATTTTGGAAGATTTTTGCCAAAAAATGTACTATAACAATGTAATATATATATATATATACATGCGTGTGTGCACCGGTGAGGTCAAAAAAATTATTTGAAGAAAATATTATTGTAAATTTTTTTTTGCTAAAATGCTCACAATCTAGACGGGACCTAATTGCATGCACCGTTTGAGGTAGAATTTATTTACCGGGGAACCTGGTGTAGAGTGTTGGCAAAGAAACAATTACTCCATTAATTGATCCCTTTAAAATAATTAATTGCACTTACCAGCTTACTTGCGTTTTACTAATGCTGGTTAGTCGCAAAATCCTAGGGCACATTGAACACATGATTGTAGGTCCCAGGCGGATATGAGGCTTCCTATACAAATTTCCAATATTTTCTCCCGGGTCTCCTTTTCAATTTTTTTCACCATCCACCGAGTAACTCTTTTATGGATTCACATTTTACACCCCTATATGTGGCCAATGCTCAATTCTTAGCATCTTTCCAAAAAATAAAAATAAAAAATAAAAAATAAAAAATAAAAAGAAAAGAAAAGAAAGAAATGCTTAATTCTTATATGAACAGATTATTAGGATTATTTGCATAATAAAAGTCGAACTAGACTAGTCACACAGTTCACATTATATTATCTATATATAGATTAGGCCTCTTTTAGTCGATTTAATCTGATGCATAAGATTTGTCATATATTTTAGACATTAAAATCAATAAGTGTTAGTCCCACACTCAATATTTGTGCAATGTAACATTTTTAATTATTCGTTAAAATGGAAAATTAACTGCGAATATCAAGTTTACATTATTATTTTCTACAAAAATTAAATTTACATTTAAAGATAAGATAAAGTATTTTATGTTTAATGTTTTGTTTTTCCTCTAACTATATACTAACAATTATAGTTAATAACTCAAACTAAGAAAAAAATTTTAAAAATTTAAAAAGGTGAGACCCTATATAGCAAGTTAGAAATGTGTTCACAAGCGTGGGGTATCATTGAATGTAGGGCAAACTAAAAAAAAAAAAGAAAGAGAAAAGTGCCTTTATTATTATTTTTTTTCCTTTTGGTCATGCCACTTTTGCACAAGGCAAAAATTAACGAAGGTCAATGATTCAATTTTAATCTAAAGTTTTATATATTTTTTCACCCACTAGCATATGAAAATTCTCTTGCAATATAAGCCTACTTTTTTTTGGCACCAGGGATGAAAAGGATGCGAAATTCCCGATTCGAAAGTCAGTTGCTGATGGCAGCATCACGAACAAAATAATACCGCCCCACTCCCAGAAAACCTTCACTCTCATTGACGACGGAAAAATTCAGTTATTGAGTGGGGTTTACTTTTATTACATAACTGATCGGAATTCAGATCTGAGGAAGGGATTCCGAGATCAAGCGTCATAGCAAAATTTATACAGTAAATCAATTTGATTTGAAGTACCATTGCTATTAAGATTGAGGGGGAAGGGGTTGTTTGGTTGATGGAAAATGGAGTACTTGGACAACTTGCCGCCTATGGATCTGATGCGGTCCGAGAAGATGACCTTTGTTCAGCTCATCATCCCCGTTGAGTCCGCTCACCGCGCCATCTCTTACCTCGGCCAACTCGGCCTTCTTCAGTTCCGCGACGTACGGATCTCTCCCTCTCTTTTTTTGCCCTCTAGATTTACATAAAAGCTATCTGTGATATTGTGTGGAGTTTTTTTTTTTTTTTTTTAAATTTTATTCCTGATTAATTTTACCATTTCTGGAAGGATGATGCTGTTTAGACTTTTGTTTTTGTTGCTATTGAAGCCGAGTATGTAGAAACTGCATTGATTCAGTTCAAGTGAGGCTAGTTTAGAACTTAGTGGATTGAAGACACTTGCAAGGTGTAGGGTAACTTGTCAAATCTATAGGGATATGATGGATTTTCTGCATGTATGCTGAACTTTGGTTCATTTTCACCAGGGAAGGTTGTAAACTAGTTGTCCATACCAATACGTACAGTGGCTATCTGGATCATATGAATGACTATTCTGTAGCAATTGGTAACTTTTAGTTTCTGGTCCTAGATTTGCATTACTAGATAACCAAAACTATAAAATTATTTAGAAGCATCCTTGGAAATATAAGATGCATAGACTCTTAAAAATTAATGCACATCTTACATTGGAAAATGTAGATGAAGAGACAAAGGAACCATGCATAATTTATTACTCGATGAATCTTTCTTATGTATGATTAAAAAAAAGGAATGGATTGCTATCCACAAATAGAAGAAATTACTATAACAGAAAAATCTTGCTTAAGAGGAGTTGCATGCATTAAGAGCACCTATTTTCTGTGATAACCATTTTTCTATGATCTAATGTCACAGTGAGAATTTGGCATTTTTTTCAATTTAATCCTAGCGCCTAGAGAATCTTATTCTGTGTAATGTTTAGTTTGTCATGACTAGTGGACCATATGATGGCATGTTCAGGAATTGTGGAAACTCTGCCTAGACGGAACTATTTTACATCCTTAGACATGCAAGAAGTACTTAAAGATGGATCCTGTGAGATGATGTGGATTTGGTTATTCTACTTTAGATGTATGTTAACTAGTTTCTTTAGGACTCAATCACGTGTTTTACAATTTATAAGCAAATCAAACTACATGGTTGGATCAAATCTATTTTATCCTATCCAGAAGCCTGGAAAATGTTTACTTTCCTTGGTTAGATTGATAATTGATAATATTTTCTAGCTCTAGTCTCTCTCAGGATTTATGAGAGTGGAAAAAGCACTATGATCATAATTTGTGACACCTTTTATCTCTTAACTTTTTTTTTTCTAAAACTTGATTTAAAATTGTTTGCATCATCTCACAAACAATTTTATTACTCTATAATGAGTCATGATGTGGCAATTTCCAGATTCTTAAGTCATTTTGGTCAGTCTTCCTTATTGTGATACTGAGCTTGATTTAAAATAACTTTCTCTGCTTGCTAGTATTCGTCATGCTCATAAGCTTTTCCATGTGACTTTTGACTTTTGTATTGGCAGTTAAATGATGAAAAGAGCCCTTTTCAACGAACATTTGTTAATCAGGTAAACATTACAGGAATTGCCTTACATGTTCATCGCCCTACAGAATATGTTTTGACTACCATCATGTTCCTTTGCACATGTATGTTTCTAGAGAAGCCATATCGTCAGTGCTTCTGTCTTATGCATATTAGCAATGTGGTGTTGTCACCTGAAAGGAACGAAAAAACTTTACATTATCATGATCCTTTGCCTTTACTAGCAGTCATTTCTTCGTGGTCTGTGACTCCTTGTTTCTTTAAAAATGGCCTGCGGAGAATTCAATAGTAGATGCATAGAAGTTGCCTTACAAAATATGTGGACCAACTAATTCTACCATGGAGGGTGAGATTAATTTGTGGTGAATTGTGTAACATGATTGGTGATATGTCCACTCTAGTGTCATTGACAGATTTGCTGGCCTACTTGTGTGTCGGGCTTGATTTCTCAGGCTTCCGGCTATAATATGTCCTAGCCTTGTTGCTTTTCTTCACAAGGTATCTTTAACAGGTGAAAAGATGTGCGGAGATGTCAAGAAAGCTGCGATTTTTCAAAGATCAGATTCATAAAGCTGGCCTGCTGCCATCTCCACATCCTGCTTCACAACCAGATATTGAATTAGAAGAATTGGAGGTTCCATTTTGTCGTAGTTACCCCAGTCAACTTACAGATACTTAGTTTATTTATTTTATTTTATTTTATTTTTTTGCTTAACACTTGGCTTTTCTAATATATTCATGTCAGTGCTACTGTTGTTTTACTTTTTCTAGATGCAACTCGCAGAGCATGAACATGAGCTAATTGAAATGAATAGCAACACTGAGAAATTGCAGCAAACTTATAATGAGTTGCTAGAGTTCAAAATGGTGTTGCAAAAGGTATACTGATTTTTTTATTTGCAGATAGTTCAACTTTGGCTATCATATGCTGGCTAACATGTGTGTTACATTGTACTCGTGTTAAATAATTTTGCCCATCAGTGCTATTCAAACTGTAGTTTGCTTGAAAAAAGTTATAGATGAAAGTTTTATATCAAGATAATCTGGTTATTTATTCTCTGCAAAACTAAAATAGTAGGCCTCATGACACTTACCTATGCATGGGGTAAGGTTCTTATGTGGGCGTGACCCTTGCAATATCATTATATTTTCTGAAATGTATTGAGAGTCTAGTTGACCTGGATTATGATAATCTTTCTTTCCTTATTACAACTATACTATTAAGTTCCATGTGGAATTATTCTAGTTGTAGAAGTACATGTATTTAATTTCTTGATTTTTCTTCATTCTGATGTAATACAAATTTGGTCCATTGGGAGCAATAATCTGATGTTTCTATTGTTTAATGGTGCAATTTAGGCCAGTGACTTTCTTGTCTCAAGTAGGAGTAACTCAACTGTGCAAGAAAGAGAAATGGTTGAGAATGTTTATTCGAATGATGATTATGCTGACACAGCTTCACTGCTTGAGCAGGTGACTGATTTTAACTGCTTTCAAATACTATCCTATAGGAAAACCCATGTTGACAGTTATGTTGATTAGTTTTCTATTTGGATTTGTCAGGAGATGCAACCTGGTCCCTCAGTTCAATCTGGCGTGCGATTTGTTAGTGGTATTATTTGTAAATCCAAAGTTCTCACATTTGAGAGGATGCTATTTCGGGCTACGAGGGGCAATATGTTTTTCAATCAGGCTGCTGCGGATGATCAAATTTTGGATCCTTCGTCAAATGAAATGGTCAAGCCTTATTTCCTTTGTATCCTTTGAACTTTGTGTCGTCTAATTAACTAGAGGTGGGAAATAGGAAGGAAAAGTACCAACTGAATGCAGTAGCTATTGTAGTAAAAAAAATTTTCTCTGTTTCCTACATGGCATTGATTGTGGTTTTTGGTTTGAAGATCTATGCCTTTCTTTCTGTCTTCTTCCATTCGTACTTGGTGCGATCACTACTAACAGTTGCAATTGAATGAGTTTTTAATTTGTTTTTGCTTCCTTGCTTTTGCAGGTTGAGAAAACAGTATTTGTAGTGTTCTTCTCAGGCGAGCAAGCAAGAACAAAAATATTAAAAATATGTGAAGCATTTGGGGCCAATTGCTACCCTGTCCCAGAAGATGTAACAAAAAGGATGCAGATAACACGAGAAGTATGTCTTGAAATTGATCATTTATGTATTCTCTGACTTGTAATGAGAATGAATTAGATATTGTCACTTAAGTTGACTTTTGTCTAGCTTATGTGAGTTTTACCTTTTACATAACTAGGAAACTATGGCAATTGTTTTTCTTTTCTGATGCGCAAGGCATACTTCTCGTCTTCGTATGCATTATCCTGATTTTTTACCAAAATTTTCTTAAAATATATCTAAAATGAAAAACAGCTGTTATTTAGTTTGTAAGGTTGGTGCAAGGTGGACTATTATTGATGTAGGCTTAAATATGTAAGTGACCATTTCCCCAAGAAGTGAGCAGTTCTTTAGAATAAACGGTTTATGTTCTGGCTTTGATTTCATTCTTCTTTGCTACAATGGCTTTACCATCCAGTATATGGATTAGTTGCAGTCCTTGTGTAAGTTACAGCAATAGCAATCGCATGATTGCCTACTGTTTTGCAGGTTTCATCTCGTCTATCTGAATTAGAAACCACCTTGGATGCTGGAACACGTCATCGGGACAAGGCTTTGACCTCAATTGGTTTCCAGCTTGTGAAATGGATGAATATGGTAAATTTGTTATATCAATTACTGCTACACTTTTGGAGCTTGGTTGTTCACGATTGGTTCAGTGATGCTATTTTTACACGATTGCTGAGTTAAGGTTTTCTAATATTTCTTCTCTAGGTTGGAAGGGAAAAAGCTGTGTATGACACTTTAAATATGTTGAATTTTGATGTTACGAAGAAGTGTCTGGTTGGTGAAGGATGGTGCCCAATATTTGCAAAGACAAAGGTGCTTTGCTATAATTTCTACTTGTTCTTGCCATTGTAAGAATTTGTCACTTGCTACGATATTTCTCATATTAATTCTATGAGGGAACCTTTTCTTTTTGGTTGGGGTAATAGATACAAGAGGCTTTGCAACGAGCAACATTTGACAGCAATTCACAAGTTGGCATTATATTTCATGTGATGGATGCTGTGGAATCACCTCCAACATATTTCAGAACCAATCGTTTCACAAGTGCATTTCAAGAAATTGTTGATGCATACGGGTAAGATGCAATACAGATGTAATTATTGAGCTTTAATTCCTTCCCCCATCCCACCTGTTCTTTGTCTATGCAGATTGTGACAAGGATTAGAGGATTTCTGCATCCAAAGCTCTTCCCTCTCCCTCTTTTTCTGTCTTTATTTTTTGTCTGGTTGGGTCATATATGTATATAAACCAGCACATGCACACAGAGCACTGGTGGGAGAAGTTTTGTCTGGTTGGTATATAATATATGAATACATACAAAGCTGATAGAGTGCTAACAAGTAATCTGTTTTGGACAGTGTTGCTAACTATCAGGAGGCAAATCCTGCTGTTTATACTGTTGTTACATTTCCTTTTCTTTTTGCTGTGATGTTTGGTGATTGGGGTCATGGAATATGTTTGCTGTTGGGAGCATTAGTTCTCATAGCCCGTGAAAGAAAGCTAGGTACTCAGGTATCTTATCTCTTCTTGATCTTTTTCTGTTCATGATAGATCATTAGCTGTTAACTAAGCCAAATTCTTGTTTGCTTTATATTTTGAGAACTTTGACTACTCATATACCCTGATTAAATCAGTTTTCTTATTCTAGAGATGCTATAGAGGGTGGTTACTAGAAGAAGCTGTTTTTATCGGCTGTTGCACTGTTAAAGAAGAAATAAAATTTGAAGGAAAAATTGCAAACAGAAGCTAATTCTGTTCTGATCATAAGTGTTAGTAAACAATGCTGAACTTGTTGAAAAAGCAGCAGAAACTTCTTGTTAGATTGAGAGTTAAATGCGTTTTAATTTTCTTGATCATGATCAGTGGCTGAACTTTCCTGAAATCTAATGTTGCATTTGTAATCTTATATACATTATTATTTACATGCAACTTTTATGTTCTCATCATAGTTTTTGTTTCCCATCAGAAACTTGGTAGCTTTATGGAGATGCTGTTTGGTGGTCGCTATGTCCTCCTGTTGATGTCAATATTTTCTATTTACTGTGGGTTGATCTACAATGAATTTTTTTCTGTTCCTTTTCACATTTTTGGGGAGTCTGCCTACAAATGCCGAGATTCTTCCTGCAGGTAGATGTGCTTGCTGTAGTCTTAAGTTGATGAAAAGTAATTTCTTTGTTCCAGCTTGGTGATCCATAAGATTTCTACATATGTTCAACATGCAGAAATCCATAGATCAACAAGTTGGAACAAACAAATTACTTTTCAGCATGTTGTATGTTTTTGATTAATTTTCCTTTGTATTGACATTATTTATCTGCCTTGGCAGTGATGCCCGTTCAATAGGTTTAATAAAATCTCGGGATCCTTATCCATTTGGAGTGGATCCAAGCTGGAGAGGAAGTCGCACAGAACTGCCTTTCTTAAACTCTCTTAAGATGAAGTTGTCAATTTTGTTGGGTGTGGTCCAGATGAATCTAGGAATTATATTAAGTTACTTCAATGCACGCTTTTTTGGAAATTCACTTGATATCAAGTATGTAATCTTTCCACATCGTTTCTATTATTTGTTCTGCACTGTTTAATAACAGGTAAAAGAGCTTATTTCGTGCTTTTAGGTACCAGTTTGTGCCACAAATGATCTTGCTTAATTCCCTCTTTGGGTAAAAGAGCTTATTTTGTGTTTTTAGGTACCAGTTTGTGCCACAGATGATCTTCCTTAATTGCCTCTTTGGGTATCTGTCTCTTCTGATTGTTATCAAATGGTGCTCTGGTTCTCAAGCCGACCTCTATCATGTAATGATTTACATGTTCTTGAGTCCTTTTGAGGATCTTGGTGAGAACAAGTTGTTCTGGGGCCAGGGTGTACTTCAGGCACAATCTCTAATTTTCTCTATAGTTGATTATTTTATTATTAAATACCACTGTTTTCCATCTTTGTTAATCAAATTTTAATTTTGCAGGTCATATTATTGCTTTGTGCTGTAGTTGCTGTTCCTTGGATGCTGTTTCCCAAGCCTTTTATTTTGAAAAGACTTCACACTGAGGTACTATGTCTGCTTAACCTTTGTGAGAGAAGAGAGAGTAGAGGTCCTTGCATTTAAGTTTCTGTGGCCATGTTGAAATTTTTGTTTCTGGTATTCTCCTTCCACATGCTCATTCTCTGAAAACCAAGTAAAAGGGCTTCACATTTCCATGCAAAGATTAGATGGTCTATAATGTTCCTTAATTATTTGTTATTAAATGGTCTAAAATAACACTTAGATATTTGTTTCAGATTGTATCTCAGGTCTGTTCTGGCAAGAGGCTCTCTCTCTCTCTCTCTCTCTCTCTCTCTCTCTATCTCGTAGTCTTAATATGTATTCTTGCTTTGCATTCTTAGAGATTAGATGCAAAGATTAGATGGTCTATAATGTTCCTTAATTATTTGTTATTAAATGGTCTAAAATAATACTTAGATATTTGTTTCAGATTGTATCTCAGATCTGTTGTGTCAAGAGGCTCTCTCTCTCTCTCTCTATCTCGTAGTCTTAATATGTATTCTTGTTTTGCATTCTTAGAGATTTCAAGGTCGCACATATGGGTTACTTGGAACCTCTGATATGAAAATTGATGATGAACCTGACTCCGCGAGGCAACACCAAGAAGATTTTAATTTTAGTGAGGAATTCGTGCATCAGATGATACACTCTATTGAGTTTGTACTTGGTGCAGTTTCGAATACGGCATCATACCTTAGGCTATGGGCCCTGAGGTATATTTGCTTTTCGATTGATATATTGAGATATCTATACTGTGCTCATTTTAAGATTTTCATTTGCTGGTACTGTTAACAGTTTGGCTCACTCCGAGTTGTCAACTGTTTTCTATGAGAAAGTTCTGCTTCTTGCCTGGGGGTAAGTTTTTACAACCAATTTAATGAGACTTATTTCTTTAGATGTCTACTGAACAAAGTTACTGCTTTATTTAAATTTTCTTTGTATAGATCAGAGGTTGAAATGAACTTTTAGTTACATGTCTACCTGTTGATATATATATATATTTTTGTTGACTTGCACTTAAGAGTTTAATCTCCTTTCTGTCATCTGCAGGATATAAATCTTCTATGTGATTGACATATATCCAACCTGTTTGATTTCTTGAATCATGCATGTTGCAGGTATGAAAATATCATCATACGATTGGTGGGACTAGCAGTTTTTGCTTTTGCTACAGCATTTATATTGCTCATGATGGAGACCCTTAGTGCTTTCCTTCACGCTTTGCGTCTCCACTGGGTAGAATTCCAGAACAAGTTTTATCATGGTGACGGGTATAAGTTCAGGCCGTTCTCCTTTGCCTCGTTAACTGACGATGACGACTAGGATGTCAATTTTGCACCAATATTTGTTGAATGATTTCGGAAAGAAGCAATGCAAGGAAGAGTTGTGCCTTAAATCTTACTTTACAAGCGTGGATTAATTGGGATGGCTAGAACTACGCACTTCTTTGCTCTAACATGATGCTGCTTGGATTAACCGAAAATTGTAAAATCTTGGTTCAGAACCTTTAGGCATAATTGGTGTAAAGGAGTCAGCTCAAGGTGCTAGTAAGGCTGTTGGGCTAAAGATTTTGTAATTTTGTCTTCGTAGATTCTTTGCTCTTCTCTAGATGTTCCAGATATAGAGAGAGGTGTTAGAAATACCAAAGCTCGGATCCTGTACACTGAATATCCATGGTGATAATTCCTTGTGGAGGCAAAGATCCAGAATCTCCTTATACAATTACACACAAACATAGAGAGAGAGAGATTGTACCTGGTGCCGTGGATTTTTGCAGGCCACCCTCTTTGATTCTTTTTGTAATGATGTGGCATATTCTTACGGCACTTGAAAAAGATGCTCGTACTATAGAAAGTTGGATTGCACGTTCTTAATGTTAGATAGATATCCGTCACTCATGCTTTGTACCAATACTATCTTTGAATGGATCCGTACTCAACGTCATGTCAAGGATATGCAGAGTTTTAGAATTGTAAGACCACACATATATTATGAACGTCGGAAAATAATACAAGGCTAATTTTATCGGTCGAGAAAAAAGTTGGATTCTTAACAAACTCGATCATCCTCACAATTAATTTGTTCTCCTTTCTTATGGTTGAACAATTAGTGAAAGCCACTTGGGGTTGGCTCGAATGGTTTCGAGGTAATCTCTTTAGGTCCTGAGGTTTCGTATTTGAGTCATCTCTCTTACTGTTTTATGTATTCTTGGAGGGTGGGGCGCACAAACGCAAGAAGATTAGTCGGCAAAGTTGGGATATTTTTTATATTGACAAAAAAAAAAAAACAATAAGTGAAAGCTCTTTCTGTTTCTATTTACACAAAAGAAGAAACACATTTGTCCTAGTTTTTTATTGTTATTATTTTTCTAGATGAGGGTCCTAGTTGAAATTCTCCTTTTCTTTCTCTTCATTTTTATTTAAATTCTACTCATTCTCTGTTGAAAAAAAAAAATACATATACACGAATATAGATTCGTGACTTGTGATGATAATCATGGGTTGGCTCAGTAGTTACCCTTCCATTCGATCTATGATTTGAATCCTGTTGGATTTAGCAATTGAAGGTGGGAAAGATTGCGGGGAGGGATGGAAGATTAAAAAAAAAACAAAAAAAAAACTTGTGACGGGCGCTATGAAGTCCACGACGTCGTACTATCTGCCAGCCCATCCCCATGGTTCCAGTTACATCATGAAAGCTCCTCTGATTTCCCCTGTTTCCTTCCTTTATTCTTTCTCTCCATCCCAATCCTCATCACAATTCGCGAGTCTTACATGTTTCCACACAATTTTTTTCTTTCTAAATAAAAAATTATATTACTCCAAAATTTGTATACCATATTGTTTTATTTTAGGGAAATTTGTCAAATTGGTCCCTAACATTTGCCAAAAATACTTTTTTAGTCCATAACATATAAAATCAGCCAAAATGATCCTTAACATTTAAATTATGAGCCAATTTGGTCCTATTGCTCGTTTTTGCTCATTTCTCCGGCTAAAAATAGCACGCCCCCCTCACGTGGTCATATTTTTAGGGGCAAAACCGGAAAACACATTTCATTACCGGTTGAAATAAGCCATCTTTCCTTCATCTAATCAACTCACTAACCCATTGAAATTGAAGAGGGAAAATACAGTAGCAAGAAATTGGGAAGAAGAAGCTGACCTTTGAAGAGTAAAATGGATCCAAACGTGCGATGTCTTTGTGGAAAGGAACCCATCATTGTGACTTCTTGGAAACCTGCAAATCCGGGGAGAAGATTCTATGGTTGTCCAAATTATGGAGTAAGTTTTCTTGAAATTTCAGGTCAGTTTGGGTTTGGGATGTGGGGTTAAAATTTGGTCTTGATATCTGATGTTCTTCGTGCATTTTAGGTAACTCGTGCTTGTGGCTACTTCAAGTGGTATGACCCGCCAATGTGTAGTAGATCTGTGTCAATAATACCTGGTCTATTAAGATCAATCAACCGGCTACAAGCTGATCAAGAACAGAGAATCCGAAGAGAGAAATTGCTTTGGGCTGCTTTGATTGCCTCTTGGATGTGCACTTTGCTGTTGTTAATAAGCTGGAATTAAACAAAAATTGGAAGATAGTTATTGGTGGGTCTAACATGTTGTTTAATTCTGTCTGGCTTTATCGGAGGATGTGAATCCGAGAGCATGTAGCAGCATCCAAAATATGAGGAGGCTTTGTTGTACCTGCTGCACTTTTGTTAATGGTTGTGTAATAGTAATAGCAGCACTTTTGGTAATTATTGTGTAATAGGAAAGGCTCATGTTTGTACCATTAACAATTATGAATGCAAAGCTGCTTTTTGGTCAATTGATTGTCGGAAAGGGAAATTTGCTAATGTAAAAGTGAAGATGATGAATGGCCATGTCTCTTAACATTGAATTTGAAGACAATAAGCTGCAGATACACTCAAATTTAAACATCAATAATTGATAAGAATGGATGTAAAAAAACTGGAAATTTGTGGTCAAGACTGAGAATCAATCCCTTAGATAATTAAGGTGCCTTTTGCTCCATTTTCTACTGTGCATTGCAAATGTAATTCTGTGTATAACTCTGTTTAGAGATTTCTTTAGTAATTTGTTGCTCATGACTACATGGTTATTGATCGTTTCTGCTGCTGGTCCAGTCCTAACAACAAAGAAAAATGTACTATCAACTTCTTAAGGACCCCATTTTGGCAGCAATACAGAAATTATGCATAAAGAAATTATTTACTTGCTTTAGACTAGCCAAGAACAGAATTATACCCGTCCAAAATACTTAATAGAGGGAAAAGAAACTTGGCCAAACTCAGTTCCACAAAAGATAAGAAGCCAAGATGCTTTTTACAGAAGTGCCAAAAACTAACAGCCAAGATGCTCTTTACAGCAGTGCTAAAGTCTTAGCTCAAGTCGTAATACAGGAACTATAATATCCCAAAAGCAAAATACAACATAAAAGTTGTAACTAAAGCCACCAAAAGATGCTTAAACAAGCCACCAGCACTTCAATTTTTCTTTTGCTTTTCACTGATCTTTGAAGATTCATGTGCCTGCTCTCGAGAAAGCTCTGCAACAGTGGAAGTGCACCTGCCTTTGGTGTGACCATATTTGTGGCAGATAGAACACTTGTACTTCCCAATATTCTCCATCTTGACAATTTTAACGAAGGCTTGTTAGATAACATAAAGGTAAAGTATGAGTATTTGACAAGCAAAAGATGTTTATGATACTCACTGGAGTATTTGCAGCAGTAGAATGGTTTGATGTAGATTGTTGACTTCCCAATGGTGCATCTGCCATGAGATCCTCAGACATCTGAGTATTTGACTTAGGAACTGGAGGTGTAGGTGTAACAAATCCATGTGAATCAGTCTCAGCAGAGGCATTTTGTGTCTGGCTTGGACACTTCCTACTATTGTGGCCAGTCTTGTTACATTTTCGACACTTATACACCATCTGCCCAGTTCTAGACAGCTTTTGCTGCTGCTTATTTTGCTTTTTACCTGATGTTGGTTCATCTGGCTCCCTTCGTCTAGCCTTTCGTGGTCTACCAGGAAGTTTTATGTTCACAGGAGGTAGCACGGGCGGCATGTCAGAATTTTTCCACATGTGCTCAGCATTCATTGGACTTATCATGGGTTCATATGCCCTCATGTAAGCTTCTTTGGAGTAGCAATTATGTACAAACTTCTCGGGTTCCTCTCCAGTGTCACAAATTGCAGCAATGGCATGTGCACAAGGAATGCCATTAAGATCCCACTTTCTACAACTACAACATTTACTAATAAGGTCCACAGTATACCTATCACCATACATGCACCTAACTTCAAATTTCCAGTCCTTGGAGTGGCTAGGAATGCAGTCATTTGCAGCAAGCTTATTTTTCTCCAACTTTTTCAGAATTTTAGGACATATCTCCCCAGTGTATTTCTTTATCCATTCCCTCTTTTTTTCTATCCTAACCATTAAGTAAAATCTAATGGTCTCCAACATGTCAAGAATTGGTTTCTGCCTAGCATCAAGGATTGTGGAGTTAAAACTTTCACACAGATTATTCAACAAAATATCACATTTTACACTTGTTCTAAAATGTGATCTTGTCCACTCCTTTGGATAAGTATGACTTACCAACCAATTGTAAGCACCTTCATCAACCTCTTTTAGTGACTCCATACATCCAGCAAATCTGTCCCTATAAGAAGCTCGTGCTGCAACCCATATCCTTTCCTTGAGAGCTAGGCCTGGATGTTGTTTTTTGAAATTATTATACATGTGCCGTACACACATGCGATGCTCAACCCCTGGCAGTACCTCTTGAATAGCTTGAACTAGCCCCTGTATAAATGAAATAAAAAATCAAACCTATATTACTGTCACTAAGTATTATCATAACAACAAGGCTGATAAAATTAGTTATATATTACCTTTTGCTTGTCGGTTATAAATGTCCAAATGCTTTCATCAATAATTTCAAGGTCACTCTTTAGCTCTTCTACAAACCATTTCCAAGAGTTCTTATTTTCAGTCTCAACTACAGCATATACTATCGGAAATAGTTGATCATTTGGATCAATACCAATGGCTGTGAGAAGAACTCCCTTGTGACTGCCTCTTAAGTGACATCCATCAAGACCTACAACATATCTACAACCCTGCAAGAACCCTCTTTTACAACCATCTAGACACACATAGAATCTCTGAAACTCATCATCACCTTCATTATTCTCAGTTGTAGTCATGAACACATTAGAGTCAGGATTTGCCTTTTGAAGTTCTTCACAGTAGCTCCAAAGTTTGCTGTACTGGGACATGACATCACCATGTATCATCTCTTTAGCTTTTGCCCTTACTTTATACCCCACATTAGGTGTAATACTAACTCCCAAGTCCTTGTGGATCTTTATCATAAAATCACCTACATTAAAATTTGGGTTCAGCCTAATGTCCTCCAAATACTTGTTGGCCAAATATGTCACACTTGCCAGGCCATGATAGGTTGTCCTACCACAAGTGTGAGTCAGCAGCATGCTTTTGATTTGGAATGTCACTTTATCACTCCTAACTGAGCAATATATGTTCCACATGCATCTCTTGCCTCTACATATGGCTTTGCATCTGTTTGAATCATTTTTCTTAAACCTGATTTTTCTTCCATACTTCACTCCATGTGATTTTGCAGCATTGATAAAGTCAGTCTTACACTTAAATAACAACCCAAGTTCAAACTTTGGGTCATCCATCTCTGTTGCAGGATTGAATACTCTAAACTTCTTTTTGTTCACATCCTTACTCCCTCCTTCATCTTCAGAACTCTCATTGCTGTGCAGCCCATCATGTGATGAATTATCTGACTCCTCCATGCTGCACTCATTATCTTCTTCATTAACAGCAGTTTCTTGTACCTTTTCTTTACCTTTTTTTGCTGTCTTGAACTGTTTAGCAACATTAGCCCAATCTGGAGGTATTTCACTAATAGATTTCATTAGCTCTTCCTCATCACTTATAGCATATTCGCTATCATACAAACTCTCAGGATCACTTGAGACAATATCCTCTATGATCTGCTCCTTATTTTTTTTGAATGACTTTTTACCTTCAGCCTTTCTATTTGATGTCTTCCTTGACTTAGTTCGTGCTCTTTTTCCTTGTCTGCTTTTGCCATGTCTTTCATTTTCATTACCATCAATTTCTGTAGCTCCATCAGTTGCATGTTCACCTACATCAGTTTCTACAGCCTCAGCAGTCGCATATTCAGCAGCATCAGGAGTTTCATCATCAACAGCATGACTTTTTGTAGTTCCTCCACTCTCATGTTCAGCAGCATGAGATGCACTTTGGTGTGATCCACTCATGCCACTAACACCACTCTGAGCAGTAACATCTTGATGGCCAACATCCTTTCTCCTCTGCTGCATTTTCAATCTTTTTGCAGGTGAAGTTCTCTTCTTCGCAATCTGTTTCATCCTCTTACCAGTACGTGAAGGAGTTCCTCCATCCATGTTAGAGTCTTGAAAACCACCATCAGTAGCTGGTGTTGGTGTGGCCACATGTACAGATTCTTCTTGAACACTCTCTGGTGTGGCCACACGTACAGATTCTTCATTATTTCTGTTACTATCATGCCTTCTTCCTTCTTCATCAACAGCAAAATGAGGCAAATTATATGTTCTTCGATGAATGAAGAACACATCAACTAACCCATACATACTCCCTAATTTAGCCAATTCAGCAGCATCATCCTCTTGCAACATATACACTAATCCATCTGCCATATTCCTACCAGGAATCAGGTAGTAGTAACCCACTGTATAAGGCTCAAATCCAAGTTTATTAGCTACTTCATCCAACTTACACAGAGACCATTTTTCTGGATTACAGCCATCGACTATGTCAACCAAACCCCCTACATAGTCTCTATTTCCTGTATCTCTAAGTTCACCTCCAAAGTGTATACGAATAGAAAAATGCATCTCATTGGACCCTGTCAGCCATTAAAACGACAATTACTTTGGACCATGACAGAAAAGTGGAGCCTTTCATAATAAAAATAGGGACCACAACAAAACTAAATAAAAATTGGGGACCACAGCAAAACTAAGTAAAATAACGAACAATCTTCAATTAATTAACATAAAATACAGTCCTAAGCAAGATTCGTCAACAATTGCTAACCACATTGGTAAAAAAAAAAAACTTACCATAACCCTTTGTGAAGTCCCATTTTCCCGAGAAATTCTGCATCTTTTCGAAGATTTTCTTCATGATTTTCTGGCCAAACCTTCAATCTTTTCTCAATCACACCTTACAGGTTTGTCGTCGTCATCATCGGTAGTACATTTCCAAGTTATGCTTGTTAATTTGGGGATGCAATTAGGGTTTCTTCAAACTGTAATTTTAGGGCCAAAGGTGAAATGTGTATTTTGCTGGTGGTCCCTATCCTTTTACCTTCAACCGGTAATGAAATGTGTTTTCCGGTTTTGCCCCTAAAAATATGACCACGTGAGGGGGGCGTGCTATTTTTAGCCGGAGAAATGAGCAAAAACGAGCAATAGGACCAAATTGGCTCATAATTTAAATGTTAAGGATCATTTTGGCTGATTTTATATGTTATGGACTAAAAAAGTGTTTTTGGCAAATGTTAGGGACCAATTTGGCAAATTTCCCTTTATTTTAAGGTCACATCCCACTTTCAACTGCGCCAATCGTCACTAGGAGCAGTAGGAGAAATATGTATCGCATCCACGGAGATGCTGTATCTAAATGACATACACTAACTCAAAAATCATGTTAACGTCGTTTAATCTTTGTGTATTTGTCAATCAAAATTGGGCTCTGAAAGCTGGAACCGTGCTAAAAAGAAGTTTTGCTGGACGAAATTGAGCTAAAATGAAGAGACGCTTCAAGTCTTCTGAAGATGGGTTCTTGGAATTTTACAAGAGGGAGATAGGTTTTTCTTCCCCCAGTACTTTCTCCCGCCACATCTCTGCTTCCCAGGTTTCTGTTTAATGATTTTATATTTTCAGTTCATATGCTAAAGTTTTTTTTTTTAATGCTATACCTAAATTTAATTCAGTTGTTGTTAGAGTTAAATTCCTTTTTTTTTAATTGATTGCGCAAAGGTTAAGAATTTCTTGCATAAACTCTTTACTCGATAATGAAAATACCAATTTTTTCCCGACATAATTGGCTGGTGGTGCTTTGATGAATTTGATCTAATTTGAAGGTCATTAACTGGTTAATATATCGGAATTCGTATGGTTCTTTAATTATTTCATGTGAAATATAGAGAATGAGTATATTTTCCTGGAAGTCTAGTGGAAATTCCTTCTGGTTGTGGTGACAAGCGTAGAAAATGAAAAAAGAAGTCTGAATTCCCTCGGGGCTTTCCTCTTTTTATCTTTCTTGTAATCCTTCATGTTGGCAGTACTAACTTAACGTACCATTATGATGTCAGAAATTCGTGAGCAGATATACTTTCATTGTATATTGCTGCCTTGGGGTCTAAATATGTTTAACTTCTAGTGTCAACATGCTGAGTTTCTTACAAGGGGAGCGTCTTGATTGTTCTTGTTGGATTTTGTGATGTGTATTTACGTTTGCTTTGATTGAATTTTATGCCAATCACACATTGAATCTTGTAAGTGTGTCTTTGCATGTGGAAGCTAGCAACTCTTCAAAGATGCAAATGCAGCGTGTAAAGTAGCTCAAACCTAGTTTTTTTTTTTTTTAATTCATATTCCTTCTGATGCAGAACTTGGTGGAGCAGATTGGTTTGTATGGAAAGTTAACAGGTCATGAGGGATGTGTCAATACCATTGAATTCAACTCCGCTGGTGACCACCTTGTGTCAGGCTCTGATGACAGACAAATCAAGTTGTGGGAATGGGCTACAAAGGCATTAAAATTCTCATATCCATCTGGCCATTCGGACAATGTATTCCAGGCGAGAATCATGCCATTCACTGATGATCGAAAGATAGTCACTTCTTCAGCTGATGGCAAGGTAATCTTTTTTACTATATGTTCCTATACACATATGGGATAATACATTTGGTGTGGATTTCATATTTCCTCGAGGATTATCTTGTTTAACATTTTTATGCCTTCTGGGGGAGAATAACTTCTGCCTCAACTCCCTTGCCCGCATAAATGAGGGCCATCTTGCCAACTGGAAATGATTTGTGCATGAGCTTAGTAGTCTGTTGCTTTTCTTTTCCTGATTAATGTACTGTAGTACGAAGTTAATACCATCTTATTGCATGCCCTCTTACCCTGCCAATGCTACAGTTTCAGCACTCATACGTTCTACTCAACTTTTGTATTAGGCTATTGATACTGCCAGGCTTAATGTTCTTCATTGTATTAGATGAATTCAACATCAATTCAACTTTTTTTATTTTTTATTTTTTATTTTTAAAGCTTACTAATTTTATTGATAAGGCCATAAGCATACACAATAGGGAAAACCCCTGAACAATTACAAAGGAAAAAGAGCACTAATCAACAGTAATCCACTACTCTTAGACTATATGAACAATAAACTATACAAACATAGAACTAGGAATACTAAAAGCTGCACATAGACTTAAAGCTTCTAAAGTAGCCTGGCACTTAGACCAACCAGCAATAATACCCCTAATATCTTGAACTATCTGTTCGGCCAGCTTCCCAGGAGAAAAGACAAGACTTATTTGGTTTTAATTTGATAAGGATGAAAATGAATAGAGGACTGAAAGAAAGAATTAAAATGACTCATGCTGCAACCTGAATATAGTTACATTCTATTGCATTAACCTTTTTCCTTTGAGAACTGAAGTTATGGTCTATTGACAGATCTCTTCATTTGAACCCCAAGTATTTGAGATGATCAGATGATCATAGTTGCCATGACATTTAGTTTCCAAAAAAAAAATAAACATGATGTCTGTTATTTTCTTCACAGAAAATCTGTTATTAAAAAGGTTCCTTTTCATTGTAAATATTGGCTTTGTTGCAGGTCAGGCTTGGCGAGGTGTTGGAAAACAGTCAGGTAGAAACAAAAAGGCTAGGTAAGCACCATGGTCGTGTATACAAGCTTGCAGTTGAACCTGGGAGTCCGTACATATTTTATAGCTGTGGCGAGGATGGTTTAGTTCAACATGTAGGTTACCTCCGTTCAAATTGAATTGGAAATGCTTGTTATTGCTTTTCTGACAAGAGTCCTTGCTTCTTTTGCAGTATGATCTTCGAACTAATTCTGCTACAAAGCTTTTCTATTGCTCTGCATTTGCAGAACAGCGTAATTCAAACTGCATAAGGCTGAATTCCATGGCCATAGACCCCAGAAACCCCAATTACTTTGCAGTTGGAGGTTCAGATGAATATGCACGAGTTTATGACATCAGAAAGTACCAATTGGATGGTTCAAGCAATGTAGACAGTCCAATTAACACATTTTGCCCTTCTCACTTGATTGAGACTCATGACGTTCATATCACGGCATTAGCTTACTCCAGCATGAGTGAGTTGCTTGTTTCTTATAATGATGAGCTCATTTATCTGTTTCAAAAGAACAAGGGGTTAGGTCCTTCTCCATCATCCGTGACTCCTGAATATGTGCATAATTTGGAAGAAGTACAAGTTTTCTCAGGACACAGAAATTGCCAAACTGTTAAAGGAGTGAGTTTCTTTGGTCCTAATGATGAATACGTCTTGAGCGGGTCTGATTGTGGTCATATATTTATATGGAAGAAGAAGGGGGCTAAACTTGTTCGTTTAATGTTAGGCGATAGACACGTTGTAAATCAGCTGGAGCCCAATCCCCATATTCCCGTTCTCGCTACCTGTGGACTAGAAAAAAGTATAAAGCTTTGGGCCCCCACTTCAGATGATGTTGTTCCTCTACCTCCTAACGCTGAAGAGGTACCATTCCAGAACTCTTCACATCTATGCATATATGTTAGGTTTTTACGGTTAGATGCTAGTGATTTTCTTGAAATTTTGTTGCTAGAATTGCTTGTGTCTAACTATCTAATGCTTGAATCAGATAATGGAGGGTAACAAACAACGCCGGCAGGATCATTCACGTGTTACACTTACTCCTGATATCATCATGCATGTTTTGCGTCTGCATAGGAGGCAAGCTCTAGCTTATATCGAAAGAAGGCCTAACAGAGAGGATATTGAGAGTGATGAAGATGATGGACGGGATGCTTACATTTTAGGATTTTCTGATGGTGATTCAGAGGAGGGTGTCACTGGGAATCCCAGAGAATGTAACATCAGCTAGAGTTATGTACTGAATAGTAGTAAAGCTCGAGTCTTGTCTTGAACGACTTGAATAATCTCTTGCTTCCATCGGGTATTCGTTGGGAGGCATTTCAGCTACAACCTTACAAAACTGGAGTTTCCTTCTTCTGCGAGTTAAGGGGGTAGTATAGTAGTAATGTGTATATGGCTTGAAAAGAATTATTGTATTATCCGCGACTGTATATGGTTGTCTCTTTTTGGTAAAAAAATAAAGAGCCTTGATGTTCAAAGTTTTTCTGATACGTTAGCTCCTTCCTCTGCTGCTCTTTTCGGATATGTATTTTTCGCCAACCAGAGCGCTAATTCCTTAAAATATTATTGGAAAAAAATTTCAGAATTATGGCTTGACGGGGTAAGAACATAAAAGATCCAAGAACAAGATCAAGGCACCCATGAACCATCCCGAGGCAGTAATGTAAACCTACGGGCTACAAATTTGTTCATGCTTTTTTTTTATTTTTTAGATATATGATATAAATGGGAGGTCTCAAATATGAGATTTCGCGCTCATACTTCTTCTTCTAACCCATGCTTCCTCACTTCATGCACTCGAATTATAGAGTTACAGAGACCTTTGTAGAGTTACAGCGGGAATCCGTTCAGTAAATTTAATGGTATTTCAAATTTAAATCAATTTAGACACGTGTCATCTTTTATGTTTTTTTTTTAAATAAATCGCAAATTCCCCTGTTAAATTTAAAAATAGGTATTACCTTCCTGAATTACATTTAATTAATGGCGAAGTGAATTGAGGGATACAATTATGGGATTAGATTGAGTCAATTAATTGGGATATAAACTGCTTATACGTTTCACTTATAAATATCAGCCTGTGGCTATGAGACTTCTTTTTCTTTTATTCCTTTAGAAAGAAATTTGATGACATATTGAGTGCATTTGCATACTGAAATTACTAGTAAACTATGACAAACTAATAGTTAAGGGAGAAAAAAAAAAAGAAAAAAGAGAGAGCGTTGATCCAATCCCACCAAAATAGAGAGACTTTCTTCTTATTTTTATACTCACAGAATCTAATCCGAATTTAAAAGTTTTAGCAATTTTCATGGGAAAACAATAAAAATAAAATGCAATTGCAGAATTGCTGCAGACAAGTCACCTGTCTCCAAACCTGTCTTGTTTAGACCCGCCGGTCCGAGCCGGCGAATCCGAACCAAATCTCTATTCCCGCTCCTTATCTTTTTGAAAAAAAAAAAAAAAAAATCCAGCATTCATTTCTTCATTCATTGCCCCAAATTTCCCAACGAATTTCCCTCAAAATTAGTAAGTAGTAATTTGTTAGTTAGTCAGTTTTTTTTTTTTTTTTTTTTTTTCTTGTTTTTCAAAAAAGCTGGTGCCAAATAATCAAAAAATGGAATGGGAATCCAAGCAGCTTGGCCTTCTCCCCGAAGACGGTTCTCTAATTCAACAACAAACCCCACATTCACACAAGTCACCTTACCATCAGCCTCGCATTTCGCCTGCAACTGCAAGTTAGTGTTCTTTCTCGCTACTAAGGATTTCTTATGCTACTCTTTTGGTTTATGTTTCTTGCTCGTATTATTTGTAAACTTCCCAAATGACATTTGCCTAAATTTTGCATTTTCTAGGGTTTGATTTGGACCTGTGTATGTTTCCCTGTATGCATAATTCCAACGTAGTCCTCATGGTTTTTGGTTTTGGTGGCTTTTCTTTGGTTTCTATATTCTAAATAAATACTACCAGCAATTGGCATCAAAATTTATTTATTTATTTGGGTAAGTTTTTTGGATCTATTTTCTTCTTTTATTGGTTACCAGGCAATTCTCAATTTATGATTATATAGAATTTTCTGTTTGAAGAAGATGCTAGTAACTGATACGGCAAAATTTGGGCTTACTTGTTTTGTTATGTCACAAATTTTTAAGCTTGAAATAATTCCTAGGTATTTTGGGCTCTGATTGATTGGAGCTTACTTTTCTTTTTTCAATGAAGAATAATGCTAAACAGAAAAAAAAAATAAATGAAAGAAAAGCCTCTTTTAATTTTTTTGTTTTTGTTTTACATTATGAATTGTTAAGGCCAGCGAATTGTGATTCTGTAATTTGTTGTGTTTTGCTCTGGAAATTGTTAATCTTAATGCAACTCAAGAGCAAACGGTGATATCTTATGGACAATCCTGGCTAAGTATATGCTGTTCATTATGCCGTTTTGACTGCTTAACTTTAGTTCTTTGTGATCTTTCATCATTTCATTTGGAAATGCTAGTTTTAATTTAGTTTGAGATTTTTCATAGAGTGAAAAATGTGTATGAAAGGTGATTAAATTAGCTGTTGTCATTGCAGAGGGGATTAATGTCCGTAATGATCCAGCTTCAGTGAAACTGAATAGCTTGTCTCATCAAGACATGACCAACAAGGAGAATATTACTACAAACAAACTTGAAGGACCAAAGTTGAGTATGGAGCCAATGCAGATGAAGAAAAAGAAAAAGGGTGGAGGATACAATTTGCGCAAAAGCTTAGCTTGGAATCAAGCATTTTTCACTGAAGATGGTTTTGCAATTCTTCTTGCCTATGTTCATACATGATTTTAAAATCCTCTTTTGCAAGTTAAAGATGGTATAAGTTGTTAATTACTTTTTTTCATCTTTTATTAGGTGTCTTGGATCCCATTGAGTTATCCATGATTACTGGGACGCTTGGAAATTCTTCCAGAGAGGCGCTTTGTGCTATTACTGAAGAAGCAACCACCTCTCTTTCTAATGATATTCAGTTCAACCGTGATTCTGCTAACCCATGTACACCTGAGAAGAATTTATTTAAAGCATCACCGGCTGCTTGTTCCGGTAAAGATCGAGGGACAGTTTGTTTGTCTCTGAAGCATACTTCACCAGCTCACATTCATCAGGCTTCAACTTCTGTGGTCAGTTTTAAGTGTCAGGATGACTCTATCTGCTTTTACTCCATTTAGTGTGGTAACTTACTGAGCCTTTCTGAAAGTGTGTGCTTTCAGGCCTCTCATAAAGTCCTTTCAACTCATGGGGCTAGAAAAACGGCAGCCAGAGCTAGTAGCTCTCCGAGATCCTTGCCTCTGTCAACATCATATCCTGTAAATAGTTTTAAATAGTATGCGAAAGTAAAGGCCTTTCGGTTTTATACTTTTCTTAAGGTGGTTTACTCTTTAGTCACTTTGATTTGCAAAATTTTAAATATGTTGTGCCTTAATGCTACTTTACTATGAAAAGGCCTGCTAACATTAATGCCCAAAAAGCTGTTTCCAAGGAGTCAAAGCTTCCAAAATTCCCTGTTTCAAAGCCAGGTCATCCATCGATTCCAGCAACTAATAAGCGCACTATAGGTGGAGCAACTTCCTTAAAACAAAATCAGATGTTGCAGCCAGGTAATCAAACTAGTAGTCTGTATTCATGAATGGTACTGGTTTCAAGTGGTTTCAAGTTGCTTTTTTGATCTAGTCCAATACAACTAGGTTTTATCCTTATGCTCTTAAAATTTCAAATGACTTAGATGATGGTTTGTATAATAAGCTTATGTTTAGTTACATATTAGAGCTTATCCATGGTTAATGACATTTAATATTTTTATCTTATGCAGTTGTTAATACCCAGAGAAATACAGAACTAAAAAGCTACTCAAAAAGTGTAAAAAACACACAGAGTAGAGCAAAGGCTGTTTCTGAAGAGTTACTCAATAAATCCTCTGCCTCACATGCTAAGAGAAACAAAGTGAGAACTCCCAAGCCTCTTTTATTGTATTTACTTGCAGCACACTCTGGTTTCGATCATAGTATTAACATTTTTAACAATCAACAATCTAATATCTCTTTTACTCGTTTCAATTTTTTTTTGACTCGTTGCAGGTTAATCCCCGTATTAGTCTGCATGCATCAACCCAATTATGTCCCATACAGGTCAACAAAGTCCATAGTTCTGGCTCAAAATTGATTCTAGATGATGTCCCTTCAGTTATCACTGTGGATTCATCTGACTGCCAAGATGTTACCACACAACTAGCAGTTAGGCTTCCTTCAAGCAATGTCATCACTGGTACAACTTTGCAGCATACACAAAGTCAATCAACAAAACCATCAGGTCTGAGAATGCCATCTCCGTCACTAGGATTTTTTGGTCAGGTATCACTATCGGCTCAGTGAACACTATAGTTTACCATGGTTCTGGTATCTTATCCTGCCTTCTTGAAATTATTTTTGCAGTCAAAATTTCCAGCTTCAAGTTGCTTTTCACACAGAATTGTTGACCCTAGTCATCGACGAGGTAAACTTGGTGACTGGAGGCCACCGCAATTGCCAGCAAAAATTCCTGGAGTTGTTGATGGTAAAATGCTGACTTCACGTGTCTCACGCTCAAGATTTAATCTTAGTGCCGTTTCAATTGATGCAATTACACCTGATGTGGGCAAAGATGCTATGATGGATGGGAAGAAGATTCCACATGAACCTAATCACTGTGAGCTTGAGAGCGATAAGAATAGGTTGCTGAGCATTACTGATACAAATGGGAAATTTGAGAATCATGTCAAGGATGAAAGCATTACTGCAGTTGATAAAGATGGAGAAGCTGAGATGAAAGAGAATATAAATCTCTTAAAAATTCCATCTTGTAGAAGTATGACAGAAGTTGACAATGCCAAAAGCTGCACTCTTGGTCATAGAGCAAGTACAGAATCAGCTGGCAACTATTTCGAACATTCTTTATTTTACCAACCTGAGGAGTTTGCTATAGGTGTAACTGGAACAAGAAGCATGAATACAAATTCATGTGAAGATGAAAATTCTGGCAGCTCTACTGTAAATGATGTTATTAATGGTGGTGTGATGAATTCTGCTTCAGTGAGGTGCATGCAGAATCTTGATCAATCATCTAGTTTGCACAGTGACAGATTAGAAACTTCCAACTTTGAAGAGCTCCTGGTCCCTGATGAAGATAAGCCTTCTATGTTGGTTGAGGGAAACCATAAAAAGATGGTTGGAGATTCATGGATTTGTGGAACTGAAAAAATTGATAATCAGACTGTTGAAGATTTGGAACTTACTAATTCTAGACTAGAAAATTTAGAATTTTCCTCTGAGCATATATATGCAAGTCTTTCAAAAGATTCTTTTGTGAGGAATGAGATGGCTGAGAATACACAGAACCTTAAGCAATCTTTAGAGGTTATTGAATTGAAAGATACATCTGCTATGCTTTTACAGACTCAAACTGCTTGCCCTGAATTTGAACAAATCTCAAAGAGTATCCATGGTTTGGCTTCTGCTGATTGTATTTTGCTTGAGAAAGACATAGGTTCTGAAAAATACCAGGTAGCAGTAAATGAGATGTTCCCGATAGATGAAAAAGGTGCGATTGAAATGGATAATTCTGGAGTTGAAATTGCAGAAACATTTGGTGGAATGGAAGGCGAAGGATTTGATAGTAACCAGATCATTAGACATGATTTTCTCAGTGAACCAAATGAGATGGCTGAGAATACACAGAGCCTTAAGCAATCTTTAGAGGTTGTTGAATTGAAAGATACATCTGCTACGCTTTTACAGACTCAAACTGCTTGCCCTGAAGTTGAACAAATCTCAAAGTGTATTCATGGTTTGGCTTCTGCTGATTGTATGTTGCTTGAGAAAGGCATAGGTTCTGAAAAATACCAGGTAGCGGTAAATGAGATGCTCCCAATAGATGAAAAAGGTGCGATTGAAATGGATAATTCTGGAGTTGAAATTGCAGAAACATTTGGTGGAAAGGAAGGCGAAGGATTTGATACTAACCAGATGATTAGACATGGTTTTCCCAGTGAACCAACATTGGTGTCTTTTGAGGTTGCCCCACTAGTTCCAAATCATGATTCTGCACTAGATACAAGTGTCACTCATGTCATTTTGAGTGACAGAGCCACCTCTTTCGATATGCATCGATGTTCATCTGAAGCATCAGAGTTTTTGGTTGGAGAAGTCCACAAATCATTTCATGGGGATAAAGTGAAGAATAGTGAAGTTAATGAAAGAAATCTCGTAATAGTGGAACCTGTGTGTCAAAGTTTGTTTAGTGGTCCTCATCTAGAAAGTCATGTAGCAGACAATAATCATACCAGTTTATATTCAGAAAGCAAAGTATGTCATGATGACCAGAAGTCTGACACTCAAACCATTGCAGGAACTGACAGTACCTTAGATGGTTATCCCGGGATTGAGATTGCAATGCAAACAAGAGAAGCCACAATAGAAGCAACTAGTGGGGATAATATATCACAGACTGGAGATGATCCAGAGTTCTTTGCTGACAGCAGTGTGCCTACGAAATGTTGCATTGACCATATTTCAGTTGTGTGCGATCACTCTGCTACAGATGCTAATTGTACTGAAGAATCTGAACAATTGCTATTGTCTAATTGCTTCACATTGGTTGAAGAAGTTTCTGGGCTCAAAAATAAGTTGTTTCCCAGGGATTCCTCATATGAGGAAACAACTGAATCTGCAAAATCCAAAGAAAGTAATGTTTTGGGAAGTGGGGATGCAGTTATGGTAGAATTTGAACATTGCGAAAGTGAATTTAGAAGCTACAAAGAACTTACTGATGCACCACTTCGAGCTTGTGATCATGGTAATCATAAATTTAATGGTGATTTGAGCATTGAGGAAACTAAACCGAGCTGCACGGAGATTGAGCCTTCATCTGAGAAGTGTGAGCTTTCCAGTGGAAGTCAGACTAGGCACTATATTGAGCTTGGAGGTACAATGTTCTATCTCTAACTTTATTAAGTTTGAGCATGAGTTAATGATTGCATTCGAATTGTAAAAAACTGTAAATCAATTCAAGAATTTTTGTGGGATGACATTTTGGGTTGGCTGGTTGAAGGAGGTCTGACATCACCCAGAAGCGTAAATCAGTCCATTGGAGTAATTGATAGCGCCTTAACTGATGAAATTAAGCCCGAAGTTTGCCAGGACATGGATAGTCTTGTGAAGGACACAAAATGTGATTTGAAGACTTCATTGTGCCAGGAACAGGATGGAAATTCAACTGCAGCAATGTAAGTTGCAATAACTAATTTGCTTTCTGGTTAATTTGTGATTATGGGCACTCAGTGTGATCTTGTTAAAAGTTGGTAATCTATTTCTCAATCTTAAGAGGTCTCTCTTGCAGTGGCAGCAATAAAGCTGTGAGCAATTCAGATAAAACAAATCTTATAATCTTTCCTCCAAGAAATGCAGTTCCATTTTCTGATGAATGGTTGGCTGCTGTTGAAGCTGCTGGAGAGGTAAATTACTCTTGGTAGCCATTTGGTGCTTTGGACGTCAATATCTGGCAATGGTTGGCTGCTATTAGTAACCTAGCTTTCATTGGTACCTGATGAAAGTTTTGACCTTATTTTGATTTGCATTCTGCCTCATTATTGTGCTTTTGCCATATCATAATATGTACTGAACTATTACTGTTCAATTAAGAACATGCACCCTTTAAGCATAACACTTGTTTCTTCACGACAAAATAGTCTTAACCTACAGAAGTTTCCATATTTCAACTAACAAGTTACTCCTATTTATTTTTTGTTTTGAAATTGCATAAATAATAGAGTGTGGTTCAATGGTAATACACATCATTATGGTTTTGGGTTTTAAATTGTCAAACTAAAGCGTCTCTTGTTGTTAACTAATAAAATAGCGCATCACAGTGACTCAAAATCATAGTCAGGCTAACTCATTCTCTTTGAGTTGTTTATTCATTTTCTTAAGTTCACCTTATCACCAATCTTATTGTGCACACGTACGATCTTGAGAAGTTGCTTGATTATGGCAATTAAAATTAGGCTTATAATATGAGTTCACATGAAGAGTTCTTTACAGGAAATTTTGACCGTGAAAAGTGGTGCAGTGCAAAATTCTCCACCAGACAAGTGTTTACCTGAACCTAGCCCATGGTCTCCGGTATGTCACCCTTCTAACATTGGTTTTGTCAATGGTTTAAGTGAAATCTTTCCCATTTTGAGTCATAACATACTAACACTAAAGCCTAACTTCTAAAGGAAGCATCTTATTGATGTCTTGGTGTTTTGAGATGCATTCACTTTTTGACTTACTATTAGCTCTTTTCTTTACGACTGCAAAAATATCTGGAGTTGGAAACATGTAAGTTTTAGGCATTGTGCTCTCATAATTTATTTTCTAATGGCAGTCCTGACATTGCTGAAGGTTGTTCTCTCCTCTGTGTCTTGAATGTTAGTCTTTAAACTTGGATTTTCTGTATAAAAAGGCTGAAAACACTAGATTATCATGAATTTTGCCTTTTCTTTAGATTTCTAGTTTGGTTGGCATGCACTTTTGTCTGTTTTCTCTTAACATCTCAGCTATGAAAATTGAGAACCCTTTTCGCATGTTATACTCCTAAGGCGTCCTTATTTTGAACTTTGACTCAGTTCAAGTATTTCTGTAGTCAATTTACTGTATTATTGCCATTTGAGTAACCTGCATCCCCTACACAAAGCAAACTAGGAAAAGAAAAGAGTGCTATAGTTTTTTAAAACTGTTTGAGTGGTTTCTGTTTCCCGGACAAGTATCTTGTTTTTTAAAACTGCAAGCATATATCAACAGACTGAATTGGAACTTTCTTTGGCTACCTTTGTATTTGAACTGCCTATCTTTCCTAGATTTGGCTTTGCGTCTTCGTGTGGTATACTAGTACCTTGGTGGGCAGAAATGCTTACACATTTATGAGTCCTTACTCTGTTACACTGCTCTAGATTTCATTCACATGCCAGAGCCCATGGAACCAGAGTTCCATTTACAGCAACAGCAAAAGAGAAATGAATAATTTGTCATTCTTCCTGTTATTTCCTATGAGATTTTAGTGCGCTGATGACTTGTTTAACAGATATTAAACTCTGAACAAACAGAAAAGTTTGAATTAAAAGTTTAAAGGGGATATATTCTGCTGCACTAGTCTTTCAATTCGACCAATTTCATTACCAATTCAAATATCAAATGTTTTGTGATTTTCAGGTCAAAAAGAAAAGCAACGCCATCGGGCCATATGACTGTACAAAGTTCACCAACAATTTGTCCTCTGATCCTCAATAATCAGCTAGGTCTGAATTTCATTTTTTTTTTAACTGGAAAACTAGTATTAGATAGTGACTAAAAGATGATATTAGATCATTTTTTCAGTGCTTAGTTCCTGTTTCTTCACCTTTGTTAATGAGGTAATTGTGCCTGTGGCTACTGCTGCTTGTCACTGATCAGGATTCCAGGTTAAAGGTGTATTATTCTCCGCCAAACTAAGAATCAAATCCTATTTTCCACTCTTAAACATCCTTTTTCCCCTTTTCTCACCTTTTTTTTTTTTTTTACTTTTGATTGCATTAAACGATATTTCATGTTGCAAGTATTTTCCAAACTGATAAAAGCAAACTCTAGCTTCCCTTCCTCATTCAAAACATTGTTCGTGCCTTCATGGTCTGCATCTGCAAACATCCCTTTCTCTTCTTTTGTCTTTTTTATTTGTTGTTGCATTAATGGAAATTTGATTGATGTTTTTAATTTGAGATTTTGAATCATGAGCCCTGAGAATGTCTGATTCCACCACAATTGAGTTTCCGTCTAGAATAAGGCATCCATAGTTTAGTGCAGCAAAGGCGGGAGCAGCAAAGGTCTAGCAAACTTGATTTTCTCTGGCGTATAATGATATTTCCTTCAGAAAAAAAAGCCAAAATTTCATTAGCTAGTGAGTCTGGAAGTTCGAATTTTGTAAACAATCTTTTCATCACAAGTAAAAGATCTGGTCTTGAGATAGTTATTTGTTTGCCAACAATTCCTTCAAATATTTTACCATCTTTCCCTGCAAAACCAAATTCAAATTCCACCGTCTTGCCCCGAGATTAGTTGTAACCGTGGAGCATTCTCTCCAGTTATTAGTTAAAACTAATCCTCCTCTGTGGTGCATATCGTTTCTTCATCTTTCATCGTTAGTCAGATCAAATTAATACCGTAAAACAGTTTTCAAATTGATTAAGTTTGAAATTCTTGAGATATGAAATATTAAATTATAACCCAGCAGGAAAAAGGTAAAAAGAAAGCAGCGTCATCTAATCTTTGGTTTGTATTGATCCTGGATTAAGGTAAACACAAGTATGGAAGTAAATCATCTTCGTTAGATATTGACTTTTATCCTCTACACAGTAGACTCATCAGTTACCTTCACCGTTTCAACATTTTGGTACTTGTAAAAGTACGAACATACAAGATAATAACAGAAGTTGAGACCTGCTAATACACAAACCAGCCAGTACACATTATCTAGTCTCCCTTTGTTCAAGTCATCTGGCAACCACCCTCTTGTCCTTCGGACAAGATCAATCACAGCATTGCCCAGATAGTAAGCAATGCCCATATATAAAGCTACAGCTGCAGTTGATGTGCTTTTCAGCGAAGCAGGGAATTCTTGGTAGTAGAAATCAATTTGACCAGGGAAAAAGAATGCTTCTCCAATGCCTGCGATAGCTAGTGGTGGCACAAGCCAGAATACTGACATTGGTACCACGGCATTATCCTGGCCTTGAAGGTCATGCAATCGCGCAATCTTCAGCCTTTTGGCCTCTACCAGGGCCAAAACAGCAAGGCCAACAATGTCTAACAAATGGCCGATCCCAACCCTCTGGAGAGGCCTGACGGGATGGCCAGTGAACTTCTCCCCCAGGGGGAATAAGAACCGGTCCAGGAGGAATACGGTAAAGCAAGTTGGCATCAAAGTGAAGAGAAATACTGAACCCGCAGGAATTTGGAAATGTGGTCCGAGATGACGGTCCATTGCAAGAGCCTGAAGGACCGATAGACTCCCCAAAATAACGAGTGGGGTGGACAAGAAGAACCCCGTGGACCATAGTGGGAAAATTTTGATTATCCTTTTGAAATCTTCTACATCTTGCACTGTACATAGTTTCCAAGGTTGTCTGGTGGAGCCATCTGGTTCGGTTTCCCCTTCTGCTCTGAGTGCTGCGCGGTTTAAGAACCTGTATTTTTTTTTTTTTAGAAAGCAATTAATCAGCTAATTCGAAAATTGAATTGCTTTATCTGAAGAAGTCAAAGGTAGAGGACTAGTCGCGCCCGTTTGGCAAGTGAGTTTTTTGGGTGTTTGTTTAAAACTTTACTGTAGCTTACTCTAGAAGTTTTTTAAAAAATTTTTGAAGTGTATTTTTTTTTTAAATATTTTAAAGTGTATAGTTTAAAAACTTTGAGAAATTTTTTGAGGTTATCGTAGTTAAAATTTTTAAAAAATTTGTAGCAAACAAACTTGACAAAAAACTTGTCTTCCGAACAAGGCTATTTGATTGTACACTTACTTGAAAAATTTTGAGGGAAAGGTAGTCACTTTGTAGTCTGCTGTGTCTGGCCCTTGAAAATAGTCTTCACTTTTCAGTGAGAGCACCATTTTCCTTTTCCTGAAAGATGCAACAATAACACGAGCCAAACGAACAAAAGGGCTACCTTGTGGCTTGAGGTGATGATAGAAACCGCTGCCAGCTAAGAATATTGCCAATGCAAATATATTTGCGGCAACACAAATCCCAAACCCCAACGTCCAACTAACACTGTTCTCAATATACACAATGAGAGTAGAGCTTATACCAGTGGCCATGTACATTGTAAAAATGTACCAGTTGAAGAAAATTCCTTGATGCTTTGGTTTATCAAACTGATTTGCTCCCATGGATCCAATAGTGAAGCGTGTCCCTGCCATCCCTATAGATCCTAGAGCTAAGCCGATATAAAGAACTGCAAGTTGGACTTCTGATGGATATTTACAGAGGTTCGATCCATTTTCACAATGTGGAGGTCTCAATTTACTGATTGCTGCTGTCAGGACTATTATCAATAGGCCCTGCAAATTGAGAAATAGTTCTTTCAAATCTGATCAAGTTAAAGAAGCTTATTAATCTGTCCACCTGCAACTTACAGAAAAAATTAAAACAAAAAAATCTGTTCACCTTCAATTCATGTTTATCGAGAAGCTTAGACCCTTAATATTTGATAAAATGAAAGTGCAGATCAACATCAGATACACAATCGATCAAGTTAGCTTGATCTGGAAATCAAGAGTCTAAAACAGAGATTGATTCAGTCACTAAGATGATAGAAACAAGAAGAGAAAGTTCCTGACCAGGGATGAAATGAGAGAAGAAATCCAGATGACGGAGTAACAGCCCGTAAATGAGTCAGCAATGATGGCTGCAGCAATTGGAAGTATTGTGGTACAGCCATTAACAACATTGAAAATTTTAGCGGCACTAATGCTTCTGATGTTGAATTCTTGAATCAGATATACAATAAGGTTGCCAGTCAGTCCTCCAAAAGCAAGTGCTATACCTGCCACAGTTGCTGCTTTATAGAAATAGCTCTATGTTAGAGCATCTAGGCAAACAATTATGCTACTGGTGAAATGATACTAATATCTGGAAGTTCATTATCTCCGGAGATAGGTAGAGTGCAGAATGTATTTAGCCGGTCGTTTTATAAAGAGAGGAAGAGAGAAAATGACCTATAGTGAACGGAAAAGTGGTCCAACCGCCTTTCTTGCCCCCGCTGGAAATTGAAGTAGGCTCAGGGTCTTCTCCATTAGCAGAGTTGAGCACTGTCCTGTCCATGGTTTTGGAAAAAGGACGGCTCAAATGTTGTCACACTGTAAAGCTCTATCTATAGTGGTATATTCCTGTTGGATATATATATATATATATATGGATATTTTCTCAAAGATTTGTATGTTTTACTATCTTTACAAGTCTCCATTCAAGTATTCAATACCTCTGCCCCACGAAAACTGGAAAAGGGGAAACACTTGCATACATGAATATGGACTGCTCTCCCTCGTGTTGATTAAGCAAAAAAAAAAAGTCAGCATCCTCGATTATACATTGTTTAGGGTTGTGTTTTCTTTAGGGTGGTTGGATTATGACATGTCTAGAGACTGGATTAGTACCAGAATTCGAGGAGTGGAAAATTGAAGAATGTCAATGAATTTGGTCACCTTTGATTGCCAGGGCAAGCATATTTTTGGAATTTAGCTGTGACATTAGCATTAAGGATTCAGAATCTTTTTTCTTCACAGAAGTACAGGTACTCGTCAGCTCTTTTTTCTTCTTGCTCTTTCAAATATCAGACGGGATAATCTATAATTAAAAACTAGTATATAATATTCATGTGACAGAAACAAAATTCCTTTTTGTATAATCGTTTGGTCATCTGTCAACCGGTGCCTAAAGAATATATGTATAAGCTGATGCAAGAATCAAGACTTTTAGTACCCCAAGTTGCTGATAATATAATATTACAATCATTGCTATGATGTGCAAGCAGCAGTTTTGCTTCTCCAGTGAAGCGCTTGGTTTTAAATTGCAACTTGTTCGAAAATGTCCACTGCTGACCGTTGCAGGAGGACTGTTATATGTTTGTAGTAGGTATGGGTACCTATCCTATCATTTAGGTTGTTTTCAAGGAAACTTAAGTGGTGGAACCAAACTGTAAAATAACCCATTTTTATCTGAAACTAGCCCTTCAATCCTTCTGTCTTTTTTTTTTTTTTGCCCCCTCGTCTTCATGCTAAGAGGATCAGGCTCAATGAGGGTTGAAAAAAGAAGTTAGCAGCTTCAAAGTAAACAAGTTGGGTTAGTAATGGGCTGATACAGATGAATGGCCTGGCGGGGGTAGCTGGAATGCTGGATTTACACATCTATTGATGTGGTAGGTGGCAGAAGAATAGTGGTAACACATTAATAATCCAATTATCAATTATCCCTTATAATTATCCTGAGTGCCTTCACACTTACCTGGAGAAATGACTCATGACTTGACCAGAATCAATGGTAAAAGAAATCCGAATGGTTTTGGCCCATTTGCTTGCTTCTAGGTGAGGCGGAGCAATTTTGATTATATCAAAGTTGATATACATGGTTATTGAGAGCACGTTAAGGTATCCTTGACCTATTTACTTTGCCTGATTCTCCAAATTTCGGAGGCGGCTCAGGATATTAACAACCTTCAATTATCAATCTTCCAGCTAGTACTAATTTCCGCGTATGTCTTAATCCAAACAACTACTACAAGATTCCAAGGAAAACATAATCCAATTTAAAAGAGCCGACGCTTTTTCTTATTCATCACGAGGTAGAGCCTACTATTGACTATAATTATATTGTCATATTATATAGGGTCTGCGTGTTGATTTTTTAATTTGTTTTGCAGTTTTCGTGCAGAAGAACTGTTGAATAAGATCAGATTTTTTTTTTTAAATTCATTAAGTAGAGACTTGTAAGACCAAGGAGAAGATACAAACATCCGAAACAATTTCCAGCATGCAAGTAAGTTTACAGTGGCCTTGACTTCTGCAGTAGTACTGCTGTAGTAGTGACTCCGAAAAAGATTCAGGAACCCTCTTCCCCAACACCATGGACAACAGAAAAGCAGAGAATTCAGCAGAAAGACAAGACCCCGAGTCTAATTCCAGTTCCAGCAGATCCAAGAAAGGCAGTTGGATCACCTTTCCGTTTATCATGGGTCTCTTTCTTTTCTCTTCCTCTTTTTTTTTTTTTTTCACACGAGCTTCGCAATTACTAGCACATATATAGAATTAAGCATCAAACAGTAACAACGTAATAGACTAAAAATGACATACAGGCCACTGTTTTTCATATGGCAGCTACCGTGGTGGGTACATCACTTGCTTTTGGAGGACTGACTTCCAATCTGATTGTGTATCTGATTCAAGAATTCAATATCAAAAGCATCAGTGCTGCCGAAATTTTTAATGTGGTTAATGGATGCATCACCATATTTCCCATTGCTGGAGCCATCATAGCTGATTCTTTTCTTGGATGTTACTCTGTCATCTGGATTTCATCTTTAATCTCATCCCTGGTGAGCAATATTTCTAGCTTTGTTCTAATCCCTATGTTTTCTTGATCTTTTTTGTGGTCCTCTTTATATTGATTCTAGCAAGAATTGGTGCATGTTTTGCAGGGCATGTTGATAATAGTTATGACAGCAGCACTCAATAAATTGAGACCTCCGCAATGTGAAAATGGATCGAGTCTCTGCATAAGCCCGTCAGGAGTTCAACTTGCAGTTCTTTATATCGGCTTAGCTCTAGCATCTCTAGGGATGGCAGGTTCACGATTCACCATTGGACCAATGGGAGCAAATCAATTTGATAAACCAAAGCATCAAGAAATTTTCTTTAATTGGTACATTTTCGCAATGTACACAGCCACTGCTATAAGCTTGACCGTCATTGTATATATTGAAAATAGTGTGAGTTGGGCATGGGGTTTTGGGATTTCTGTTGCTGCAAATATAGTTGGATTAGCACTATTTTTAGTTGGCCGTGGTTTCTACCGCCAGCTAAAGCCACAAGGGAGCCCTTTTACTGGCTTGGCTCGCGTTGTTATTGCAGCTACCAGGAAAAGGAATTTGTTGCTCTCCCAAAACACTGAAGATTATTGCCAAGACCCGGAAACAACGACCTTTGTCATGCCTACAAAATTTTTCAAGTAAGAACCATTACCACCTTAAAATTGAATTGCTGCACATATTATCCATTCATTTTTCACCTAAATTTGTTGAAATTTAATTAAACAAAACTTTACCACGAATTATAGGTTCTTAAACCACGCAGCACTGAAAACTGAAGGAGACACCGATCTAGATGGCTCTATAAAGAAACCGTGGAAGGTTTGTACAGTGAAAGAAGTAGAAGACTTCAAAAGCCTAAGTAAAATGCTCCCAATATGGTCAACTGCTTTACTCGTTTCCCCCCCACTAGCCGTCCAACTGAGTATGACAGTCATCCAAGCTCTAGCAATGGACCGTCATGTAGGAGCTCATTTCAAAACTCCAGCTGGTAGTGTTCAAGTCTTCATATTCCTATCGACTTGCATGACCATTTTCTTTCTAGACCGATTTCTATTCCCCATGTGGGAGAAGTTCATGCACCGAGCCATCACGCCTCTCCAGCGGGTTGGGATTGGCCATTTGTTCGATGTTCTTAGCATGGCCGTTTTAGCCCTGGTGGAGGCTAAGAGGCTAAAATTGGCGCGAATGCACCACCTGCAGGACCAGGATAATTCTGTGGTGCCCATGTCAGTCTTCTGGCTTGTGCCATCCTTTGCTCTTGCTGGTATTGGAGAAGCATTTCATTTCCCTGGACATATTTTGTTTTATTACCAAGAATTTCCAGTATCCTTAAAAAGTACATCGACCGCAGTTGTTGCCTTGTCTATCGGTATTGGCTTTAACCTGGGCAACGGATTGATTAATGCTGTTAAAAAGACAACAGAGTGGTTGCCTGATAACATAAACAGAGGTAGACTAGATAATGTGTACTGGCTGGTAACTATCCTGGGAGGCCTCAACTTCTGTTATTTTCTTCTATGTTCCTCCATGTACAAGTATCAAAATGTCGAAAAGGTAACTGATGATGCTGTAAATGAACAATGAGAAGATGTAGTTTCCACCATGCATTGGCATATTCATAGAATAAGTTGATGATCAGGGATTATGTTTTGGCTGTAGCTACATTCTGTATCTGCAAAGCACTTCAAAAATTTAAGAGAAGTTACGATAACAGTTTGTGCAAAAGTCAAGAGTTACGCAATTCAATCAGGACTGTTTAAGTAATAGAGGAATTGAACAATAATTGAACTTGCAAACAACGAATTGATTAATTCCTTCATTCAATATGTCATTTTTTTTTCTCCTCCTCCTCCTTTCAACGTGTCTAGTTATAAATAATTCCCTCCAATAAACTATTTTGCATCGCGGTAATTTAGGTTTTAGGGTTTAAGGGAGTAATTTTTCTTGTGATCTTTTTCCCATTGAAACTCAATAAAGTTCAACTATGCTTCAGGAAACAAAGATGAAAATGGTCTATCTTCTGATCATTTCGAGGGATATCCATAGTTTTTGATTTTGTAACTCCAACATAGCCTTTTCATAATTTTCATAAAGAATAACCTGTTCATATGAATTTGTGAAAGATGGTTGTCGTTCCCTTTACTCCATTGGCTCGTAAGAACGTTTCTTTAATACTTCTAACAACCTAGAGGATATTCTACACATCTGACAGAAACAAAAACCTTTGTACATAATCGCCTGGTCATCTACCAACCGTCGCCAAAGCATATATCAGTGGGATCCCAAGTTGCCAATGAAATGATATCACAATCAGAATCAGTGTTAGAATGATGTACAATCAATAATTTTGCTTCTCCAGTGAAGCTCTCAGTTTAAAATTGCAACTTATTCCAAAATGTCAACTGCTGACCATCGCAGAAAGGATTATTGTACTTTGTAGTAGGTGTGGATACTGATCCTATTCTTTGGGCTCGTGATTTAAAGGGGGAGATAAAAAAATCTACCTGTGAATCTGCGATGCATCATATATATTCCTGAACCTCGTACTTCAATCCCGTCGAGTAAATGAGCTCTCTTTCACATTTTTTCTTTTGGAAATCCTGGGTAGTTTTTTATCTGATTCAGTAATTTTGTTGATAGAGCTGTTGTAGTGCTTAATGTCCAAATATGGCATCTTGAAAGCAGGAGTCGATATGATGAGCAAAAGAGAGACATTGACGAAATGAAAAAGTGATCCCGCTGCCTTTCTTGGCCCTGGAGAAGTAGATTAGACTGGGCTCTTCCACTGTGTTTGTCACACTAAAATTCAATCATTAAGCAAAAAATAAATAAATAAATTACTCCATAAAATTGCGTTCGTACCTATACCTGATCTTTCTATATACTCCAACTCTACATAAATCATACTACTGGTCAAGTTGCCTTATGTGTATATAAAGTAGTACTCCCCGAAACTGAAAAATAATATACTCCTCGTAGCGAATTTCAAAGTTTACCAACTGATTGGCAACCTGTCTTTTTCTCAAATTAAATAAGTAAAGATATTGACAAATAACCTTCAATTTTGAGTTCTTCCAGCTAGTACTAGTTTGTAGAGATGTCTTAGTTCAAATAACTCTGGATTTCAAGAAAAACAATATCTTATGTTAAAAAAGGCCAATCTCTTGTCTTACTTAGCATGAACGAGGAAATATTATAGACTAATGAATACTATATTATCATACGCGAAATGTGACTGAATTTTTTTTTATCCTAGTTTTCGTGCAGAAGAACTGCTAAATAAGAGCAGCTTTTGTTGTTAAATGAAAATTTTGAGATCAAGGAGAACAAACAAACATTTGAAACAATTTTTAGCATGCTTGTTGTATTACATTGGCCTTGACCGCTGCATTAATAGTAGCACCATGGACACAAATGTTCAGAATTCAACAGGTGGACAAGATCCCGAGTCTAATTCCAGTTCCAGCAGAGCCAAGCAAGGCGGGTGGATCACCATTCCTTTCATCATGGGTCTCTTTCTCCAATCCTCTTTTCTCACCAGCTTGAAAAGATTGAAGCATAAATCTACATAAGTGTAAGCATTTGAATTTAATAATAATGAGTAGGCGATATACTTACTGTTTTTTCACATTGTAGCGGCCATGGCGGGCACATCACTTACTTTTGGAGGATTCACTTCCAATCTGATTGTGTTTCCGATTCAAGAATTCAACATCAATAGCATAAGTGCTGCTAAAAGCTTTAATGTAGTTACCGGCTCCACCTTCATTATTCCCATAGCTGGAGCCATCTTAGCCGATTCCTTTCTGGGATGTTACTCCGTCTACTGGATTTCTTCTTTAATCTCATCCCTGGTGAGTGTTTTTCTATTTTTTCTTTTCCTAATGGCCTATGTTTTTTTTTTTTTCAAGTCCCATTTACATTGATTCTGGTAAAATTTGCTATGCATTTTGCAGGGCATGTTGATACTAGTCATGACAGCAGCTGTCAAAAAATTGAGACCTCCGCAATGTGAGAATGGAGTTGGCTTGTGCATAAAACCGTCAGAGAGTCAATTGGGAGTTCTTTATATCGGCTTAGCTCTAGCATCTCTAGGGTTGGCAGGAACCCGATTCACTGTTGGAACCATCGGAGCAGATCAATTTGATAAACCAAAGCATCGAGGGATTTTCTTTAATTGGTACATTTTCGTAATGTACATATGCACTGTTATTAGCGCCACAGTTATTGTATATATTCAAGATAGTGTGAGTTGGGCATGGGGTTTCGGAATTTGTGTTGTCGCAAATACACTTGGATTAGCACTATTTGTAGCTGGCACTGGTTTCTATCGTCGTTTTAAGCCACAAGGGAGCCCTTTTGCTAGCTTGGCTCGTGTTATTGTTGCAGCCACCAGGAAAAGGAATTTGTTGCTCTCTCAAAACGCCGAAGATTATTGCCGTACCTACAAAATTCTTCGGGTATGAACCACTGATGTTAGGGTGACATTCAAAATTTCAAATAATATAAACGGCTTGTTTGCAATATTTTCCACCAATTGTTAAGAGTCTTAGAGAAAGTTAAGCTAAATTTCTTTGGCGTCAAACCAATTTGACATCTAATCATGTGTAATGTTACATCTCAAAAACTACTACAGGTTCTTGAACTGCGCAGCGTCGAAAACTGAAGAGGACACAGACCAAGACGGTTCCATTAGGAAACCGTGGCGGGTGTGCACAGTGAAAGAAGGGGAAGATTTCAAAAGCCTAATCAAATTGCTACCAATCTGGTCAACTGCTTTGCTCGTTTCTGTCCCTCTTGCCATCCAGTTGAGCATGGTGGTCATCCAGGCTCTGACGATGGATCGTCATATTGGACCTCATTTCAAAATTCCAGCAGGTACCGTGCCAGTCTTCCTATCAATATCCACTTGCATCACCATCTTTTTGATAGATCGACTCCTGCTTCCTCTATGGGAGAAGTTCACATACTGTCCCATGACAGCGCTCCAGCGAGTCGGGATCGGACATGTGCTCGACGTTCTTGGCATGGGCGTATTAGCGCTGGCGGAGGCAAGAAGGCTGAAAGCGGCGCAACTGCATAACCTTCAAGACCAGGACAACTCTGTAGTGCCAATGTCGGTCTTCTGGCTTGTGCCATCACTAGCTCTTGCTGGTAGCCAAGAAGCATTTCTTTTTCCGGGTCATATTTCATTCTATTACCAAGAATTTCCAGCATCCCTAAAAAGTACATCAACTGCAGTTCTTGGAATGTCTATTGGCATTTCCTTCTACGTAAAAGAGAACGGATTGGTTGCCTAATAACATAAACAATGGGAGACTAGATAACGTGTACTGGCTGGTCACTATTCTCGGCGGCCTTAACTTTTGTTATTTTCTTCTATGTTCCTCCATGTACAAGTATCAAAATGATGAAAAGGCAACTGATGCTTCTGTAGACGAAGAATAAGACGATGCTTTGCTGCATCTTGGAAAGCATATATACGGTTCTATTTTCTGTTGCAGTTTCCTCATGTTGTATTGAACTTTTCATAGAATAAGCTGACGACCTGGAATTATTTTCTTGGCAATAAAACTATGAAAGTATGAGCAAAGTCAAGGGCTAACGAGATTTTAGTGCTAAAGCACTTCAACTCAAAATTCCTATTCGAGTACATTTTAAAATTTTATAAGTCAATGGCTATGGCTAGTATTTCTTCTTCTTTTTTTTTTTAATTTATGGGCCATAAAATTCTGTGATAGCCGGGGTTGGATTTGGGTCAAAATTAGTAACTTCTTGTTTAAAGCCAATTAGTTGTAGTTGTTAGATTCAAATTCGTTTACTAGACTGGTGTTCGTGTGTAGTTCTGAATTCCCCTTATCTACACCTTGCTAATATTTCATTTATGATTCTCTTAGTTTCTATCACACTAAGGTTCTGTTTGGATTGCTATTTTTAGAATTTTTGTAAGAAAATATACTGTAACGATTTGATATATGAGAGGTAAAAAGGTAATTGGAAAATAAGTTCACGAAAAATATGAAAAATTTTTGGCAGAAAATCACAATCCAAATTTTGACATCACCACCTTTAATTCTATGCTTCACGAATCCCCAATTCCTTCCTCTATTTCTCATCTTTGGCACTTACATATTCACATTTTTTCTTTTGGTTTCTGTAACAACAAAATAAAATTGGTTAAACAGCATTCTTTTTTCTTTTTTTTATTATCAATTTTATGCTGCGAAGAATAAGGAAGTTCTATACTTGACCCGGGGGGGGAGGGGTGTTTTAAGTTGATTATGCATGTGATGGTAGAACCTATTGAAGAGAAGATACATTTTACGCACATAAGTCGTGGAATGTTTGCCCTACCATAATGAAAATAAAAATATAAGAAATATGACGAGTTTGGCGTTTGGGTCGAGAATGTAGATGTAGTCTTCTTGTCTTGGATTATCAGCTTTTTTCATCTGGATCATTTGGTTTATTAACGCTTTCAAGTAGACTAAGGTTCCATTTGATAAAATTGAATTTGAATTCTGAAGTTTGAATACTGAAACAGTTAACTTGCTAAATTTTAAGCATTGAAAAGAAATACATGAATGTTTGAATTTTAATGCTAAATTTATTTATACTGTTTGATAAATATTTACAACTGAATGCTTAATAAGTTTAATTTGACAATTTTGCCCTTATATCTTTTCATTCAAAAAAGAAATAGAACCTATGATTTAATTAACTTAAAATTGTTAGGCATGAAAATGACAATATTTATTTTTAAATCAAATTAATATAAAAGATGAAATATATTATATGAGGAGTATGGAGAAGATGTGAAAGTCATTTGAAAGTGAGAAAAGAGACGCAGAAAATCGTTAGATAGAGAATATCAGGTTGTTTAATTAGATAAGAATTTTAAACATAATTAACAAATAAGGGTAGATTTGGTAGATAAGATAAGGTAGTTGAAGTAATTCTATTAGTTCTTATATGAATTAAGCGTTCAGTTAGGATTCTTGTGCTGAAAAAAATATATACAAATTCAGCACTATTTAACAAGTTCAGCAGATATATTTTCATTTATCAAATATTCAAAACATTGAATGTCTGAAAATATTCAGTTTCAGCACTTTTTTATATTATCAAACAAACTTTAATACTGAAAATATGTCTTGAGGATGCTTAGGCTTCATTTGGACGGAAGGAAATGAAGGGAAAGAAAGGAAATTATACCAATGGAAAATAAAGAAAAAGAAAGTAGAAAAAAGCAATTTCCCTTCATTTTGTTTAGATCGAATATGGAAGGAAAAGAAAGGAAATCCTGAAATTTTGTTTGGTTTGAGGAAGGAAAAGATCAGGTTTTAGTTATTTAAAAAGGATGAGAAAAACAACTGTTTAAAAAAATTTTAATTATTATATTAGATTTGATTTTCTTTTCCTCCGTGGTTTCTGTCCACTTTTGGATGGAAAATCATAATCCAACAAAATAATTATATCATTTTCCTCCCTTTCCATCTCTATCCTTTCATTTGCTTCCTCAAAAATTAATCCAAGTATGAATAATCAATTCCTCTCCTATCTTTTCCCCCCGAATCCTTCAATCAAAATGATGCCTTAAGAGTTCTAGGTTCAAATCTCCCTCATTCCTCCCTCCTCCTCCACTCCTTAAATCCCACTCTTTCTTTACTAAAAAATTTTTTTAAAAATAATTATTGAAAATATATTGCTTGCGATGTGAAGATTGCTTCGGCTTAATTCCTGTGGAGCTATAAAACTTGAAATAGGTTTATCGCACTGAGGATCTTTTGTAGCTTTTTTTTTTTTAATTTAGTCTCCATATAGGTCTAAAAAAGACTTAAGGAAATTCAACTTGCTAAGAAAATTAGCAGGCTATTAAGGTGGTTGCTGCTGTAATTTTTAACGGAGTTTGATGGAGGGAGAGAGAATTCCACAACGCCGGAGCGGGCATTTTGGAGACATTGAGCAAAATTTCTGTAGCAGGATTATTTCTACTCTGACAATTTCACCGGTCATTAATCACATCTATCTCAGTCCTACGATGTCCAAATAGTTGTCCAAATTGCAAATTTGTCATCTTGTGCTGGACGCACAATGTTACGTAGTGCTAGACGAGGACAAGATGAATGATGGAGAGGCCTGGAAAATAAGAAAAGGTACAACTACATTTTCAGGCCCTGCAATGTAGAAGCGGGTCCTCTCATCAGTATGAGTGGACTCCGCTCTCCCTGATATTGTGGGGATGGCCCAATCTTGCTAGTCTAGTGACTTTGTGTGGTAAAGGATAAAATATTCTACACGCAATATGGTAATGACTTCAACAGCTCTTTCCTTGCCAAAGATTTTTTTTTTATATAAAAAATTTGAATGAATTTGACTCCGGTCACCACACAAATCAGGGGTATACCTTCAAAATTAGAGATCGTTTATAAAAATTTTTACAAATTATCCGTCAATACAATCCGATAGCGAAATTTGAATACACGACTTTTTATAAGAAAATGATGCGTTCTCGTGCATCAAGTCAACTTGTGTTGTCTTTCTTTGCCAAAGTTGAAAAAGGAACAATACACTCTGCTTTCTCCCATGCTCTCAGTGGATCTGCAGCATCCATTACGAAAAAATAGTAAACGCTTGAAAGCGCAATTCTACTGGATTTGGAAGGATATGGGGTGGCGATGGTGGTTGGATTATGGCATCCTAAAAGTAGGGCCTAGAAGACATGCAAACGTGAAAAACTCAAATAGCGTTTTTTGAAGCTCTGGAAATGGGGAGTATTATATCTTTGTCATTTAATTTAGAGTAAATTGCTTTTTACCCTCCCGGGGTTTGATATTTATTACAAAACTTCTCTATTATCTAAAAACCTCTATGGTTTAAGAACTCATACATAACCCCTCATAATTTCATCTAGAATATCACTATTGCACATCTGTTGGATTTTAGGACAAATGTACAGATTTGAATCCCTAATCTGTAGTTAGGGCTGCACCTTATAATTCAACTAGTAGCCAACTCGCCTAAAAGGAGTTGATTGATTGGAGACACTACCTGAAGGCTAGAATACATCACCAAACTGAAACTCATTAGTTTAAAAAAAAAACCTTGAACATTTTCGGCTTGGGATTTTAGCAGTCGTTTGGATAAAGGATTTTGTCATTACGTAATTCTGTCCAAAAGTTTCCCTTGTTGAGGATCTAATTATGGGAATTCATTGAACGGTTTACCTATTTTGACCTAAAGATTGATTCCTGGACATCTATCAATTTATGGATCCAAAATGATTAGCATGTACAATTACACGTAGCCAAAAGAAATGTAAATAAGTTTTGAACATTAGCATTTTCTATGATGATCCTGCGTCAAGAAATACAACTACATATATGTTTCATGTAAAGACGAAGCAAAGCATCTTCTTATTTTTCATTTACAGAGGCATCCGTTGAGTTTTCAACATTTTGATACTTGTACAAACAGGCACATCCAAGAAAATAACAGAAGTTGAGGCCTCCCAGTATAGTAATCAGCCAGTACACATTATCTAGTCTCCCTCTGTTTATGTTATCAGGAAGCCAATCTGTTGTCTTTCTAACAAGGTCGATCAATGCATTGCCCATGTAAAAGCCAATGCCAATAGACAATGCAACTACTGCAGTTGATGTACTTTTCAGGGATGCTGGAAATTCTTGGTAATAAAATGAAATATGACCCGGAAAATGAAAGGCTTCTCCAATACCAGCAAGAGCTAGTGATGGCACAAGCCAAAAGACTGACATTGGTACCACAGCATTATCGTGGCCTTCAATGTTATGAAGCTGCACTGTCTTCAGCCTCTTTGCCTCCACCAGGGCTAAAACAGCCATGCTAAGAACGTCGAGCAAATGCCCAATTCCAACCCGCTGCAGGGTGGTGATTGGCCGGTGAGTGAACTTCTCCCATACCGGAAATAGGAGTCGATCTAGGAAAAATATGGTGATGCATGTGGATATGGATATGAAGACTGGCATGGTACCTGCTGGAATTTTAAAATGAGCTCCAATATGACGGTCCATTGTTAGAGCCTGGATGATTACCATACTCAATTGGATGACAAGAGGGACGGCGACGAGCAAAGCACTTGACCAGAGTGGTAGCATTTTGATTAGGCTTTTGAAATCTTCTACTTCTTTCACAGTGCATAGTCGCCAGGATTTCCTAATGGAACCAGCCAGCTCGGCGTCTCCTTCAGTTTTCAACGCTGCACGGTTTAAGAATCTGCAGATTTTTTTTTTTTTTTGGTGTTACACATTGATTAGATATCCAATCGGTTTGGCACTGGAATTAGTTTGAATCCTCAATTGCTTACAACAATTAATGGTGAACGTTGCAAAACAAGTGTTTCATACGACTATAATTTATAATGCATCCTAGTACTAGTGAATGAATCAGTCTTGACTGTAACGTGATAGTGGTTCTTACCTGAAAAATTTTGTAGGCATAATGAAGGTCATATTTCTGTGGTCTTGGCAATAATCTTCACTCTTTAGTGAGAGCAGCAAATTCCTTTTTCTAGTAGCTGCGACAATAACTCGACCCAAGCTGGCAAAAGGGCTCCCGTGTGGCTTGATACGATGATAGAAACCACTGCCAGCTAAAAATAGTACTAATCCAATTACATTTCCAGCAAAACAAATGCCAAACCCCCATGCCCAACTGACATTATCTTGAATGTACACAATTGCCGTGGAGCATACCGCAGTGGATATGTACATTACAAAAATGTACCAATTAAAGAAAATCCCTTGATACTTTGGTTTATCAAATTGATTTGCTCCCATTGGTCCGACAGTGAATCGGGTCCCGGCCATCCCTATAGATGCTAGAGCCAAACTGATATAAAGCACTGCAAATTGGAACTCTGATGGGCTTCTGCAGAGGTTGGATCCATTTTCGCAATGCGGAGGTCTCAATTTACTAAACGCTGCTGTCAGTGATATTAACAACATGCCCTGCAAAATCAAGAAAATGTCTTTCCAAATCAACCTTTCCAGTTTGATCATATACTAGAAACTGTAAGTCCAGAAAACAATAGATTTGGTGACCAGAGATGAGATGAGGGAAGATATCCAGACGACAGAGTAACATCCCAGATAGGAATCAGCAATGATGGCTCCAGCAACAGGAAATATGGAGACGCAGCCGTTGACCACATTGAAAATTTTAGCAGCACTGATACTCTTAACGTTGAATTCTTGAATCAGATACACAATAAGGTTGGACACAAGTCCTCCATAAGCTAGTGATATGCCCGTCACCATCGCTATCAAATCCAAATATAACCACCAAGTGTATTAAACTTGTGATCTGTACAATTAGTTAGTAGTGAACTGGTAATTAAGTGGAGTGATAAATGAAGAGGGAGGGAAGAGAGACAGGGACCTAGGATGAAAGGCAAGGTGATCCAGCCGCCTTTCTTGGGTATGCTGGAAGTTGAAGCAGACTTAGGATCTTCAGCATCACCAGAGTGCAGTATTTTGTCGATTTCCATGGTGCTGGGGAAGAGGGCTGCTCAGCTAAAATGTTGGCACTGTGTAAGCTGTAGTTCAGCAGCGGTCAATCCAGGTTGATTAATTTATATGGATAACATCCCATATAATTGCATCTCTCCCGCGTTATTATAATATATACTAAGTCACTCTACTTCAGCTGTTCTTTCCCATCAAAATGGGCAAAATGTCTTCTACTTGTGTATGGTGTTCCGGTCTGTAGCTTATCATTAAATGTAAGCAAGCCGCCTCTAGTTTAATTACTAGTACAAATCACTAAACAGTTTTTAAATGGGAATAAACAGGTACCTATATTGGTTAGCATCTGTAGCAAGGCTTAGTTTGGGAGTTCAGTGAGGAAAAAGAAGAAAACAGTGAACTTAGACCGCTTCAGTTCATTTGGGAGCGGGAAAAAGAAAAGATGATTTTGTATTCATTGAGAATTGCTGTTCTGCTCTCTACATAGCGTTTAAGCAACTGGTGCTACTATGCAGTTGTCATCGATAGCTGGATGCCATTTTTAGCTCCGCATAGGAAGCTTACCGTGGGATGGCTAATACTAGTTTTTTGTTTTTTGGGGGGTCAGGGGAGACTCCAACCTTAAGGGTGTGTTTGGTTCACGGACTGGACGAGAGGGAATTACTTATTCTCGAATTATTCATTTTGGATTGAGTCATTCTTGGATGAGTAATTCTGTTATCTAATATTTGGTTAGTTTTATATTAGATAGGATGTCTTAGAAAATAACTTCAACCTGTGTTTGACTGAAGATATGATAAGTTGGGATTACTTATTTATATACCAAAATACCCCCTTTGACATACTTACAATTAGAGGTATTATTCGGGATTTAGTAAGTCCAAACTTAGTTTTTAATAGTGGATAAATTAATCAAAAATTTTAGAAGGGGCAAATTAGTTAAAAATTTAATTTTATCAATAATAGGGGTAAATTAGTCTAAAATTTAATTATTTCATTAAAATGGGCAAATTAATTCAAAACATAATTCTTTTATTAGTAGGGGCAAATTGTCCAAAATTTTATTATGTTATTAATGGGGGTAAATTAGTCTAAAATTTAAATATTATTATAGGGAGGAGGTAAGTTTGTATGGTTGTTAGAATAAAGTATTATTCTATTAGTAGGAGCAAATAAGTCCAAATTATCATCATCTCACTTTTTATTCATCCCGAGATAACTCATACCACCTCTTCCATGGGATTATTTTATCCCCTACATGAGGGATTAATTCGGTTACGTGGGACATATCATCCCTTATATAAAATGCAATCAAACATAGGATGATATAGAATTAGTAATCCAATCCCATGTCATCTTATGAACCAAATGAATCCTAAAGGGAAAAAGTCGAAATATTAAGGCTTGAAAGTGAAACCAAGGATTTGGGCTCTTGGCTAATGTTTTATCTGTTAATTTGTCTTTGGTCCATATGAATTTCCAAACATGAATTTTCTAAATTGATGGGTAAATTACTTATTATTTCCTTGTAGTTTTACATAATGTCAGATGATCACGATGATCACTGATCCTCTTAAAATTTTAAAATAGCCACATAATCCCCCTGTGGTTTTATGTAAAGTGGAAAGTAGATCGAATGTACAATCAATTACTACATTTATATCAGACACATTTTAAAAGTGCATGTCATAATATCTTAATATCCATGTAACCCCCTTATGGTTTGTATAAATATCTACTTTACCTCCCTATGATTTTTGTATTTATCGATATAATCTTCCTATGATTTTATACGAAATAGTTAACCCATCGATTGATTTAACATTTAAATAAGAGCACTATTAGTATTTCAATTAACGATATTACATAGACTATTTTTCGTTAAGTTTCCACTTTACATAAAACTATAAAGGGGTGAAGTGGACATTTTAAAACTTTAAGAAGGTTATGTGGCAATAGATGAAACCACAGGGGGATTATATATAATTTGTCCTAAATTGATTAATGCAATGAAAGGTGACAAACAATTTTAAATATACAAGAGCTTACGGTTATTGAAAATTGATATCTTCAACTCAATTAGTTCAATTATATTTGAACTATATGCAATTTTTTGGTTATTAAATATTAGAAATCAAAAAATGTGGAAGCAAAATTAATTTAAGGATAAATTACTTTTTGTCCTCCTGTAATTTGGTCTTTTACCATATGATCTCCCTATGGTTTAAAAATCTATACCCCTCATAATTTGAATTAAAGGATCACTATTAGTTATTCCATTAAAACTAACGATCAATATTAAAAAGTCAAAGTCAAATTAATAAATTGATAAAATCACCTTTTTTTCTCTTTTTTTTTTTTTCCTTTTGGGAAGAGTGGACTTGATTTTGAAAAACTGTATGTTGGCCTACTAAATCTTAATTTTTCCCAAATACATAAAAGAGGAAAAAGTAATAAAAAATAAAATGAGAAATAGAAATTTCAAATCTTTAATGACTGTAGACATCATTATAAGTTTTTAAACCAAATTTTTAACGACCACAAATCATTAATGGTATTTTATATTCCTTGTTTATCTTTTTTTTATTTCCCTTTCTTCTTTTTTGTATTTTAAAAAATAGTGAAATGATGAATTTGTCAATTTATTAGTTTAACTTAAACTTTCTAGTATTCTCCGTTAAACCTAACGAAGAAAAACTAACATTGACATTTTAACTCAAATCTTGAGAGGGTTTTTATATAGGTTTTTAAATTACATGAATTATGTGATAAAACGTTAAATCACGAGAGGTTTAAAAGATAATCTACCCTTAATTTAACAACGCTCGCACACTACTTGATTTATCTGACCAATTTTCTTCGACTCCAAACAAAGTTCAATTAAAACTTAACAAATCAATGAAAAAACGAAAAGCTTGTTTCAGGCTAAGGCCAAGTTGATTCAACATGGAATTGGGCAAACCTATGTTGATTTGTCTAACTATTCCTCTTCTGGCTGATTGGACTTGTAGAACCAAGTACAAACAAGATAATAAACGAAATTCACTCCACCAATCGCAACCAGCATCCAGTATACATTGTCTAGCCTTCCCTGATTAATATTATCAGGTAACCAATTTGTTACTCTCCGGAAGAGATCAATAAGGGCAGCGCTCAAGTAAAATGCCATGCCAACAAGCATTGCAGCCATGGCGGTTGAGGTGCTCTTCAAAGATGCAGGAAATTCTTGGTAAAATAATGAAGCTTGAGCTGGAAAAGATAACGCTTCAACAATGCCCACAAGAATAAGCTGTGGAATTAACCAGAAAACCGACATGGGCACCATAGGAACAGTGGAGTGCAAGTTATGAGCTTTACTTAGTCGAAGACGCGTTGATTCTACCAAAGCTGAGATGGCCATGCTTAGAATGGTCAGTACATGGCCAATTCCTATCTTTTGAAGTAGTGTGAGTGGTGGGATGCTGATTTTTTGCCATATGGGGTCGGACAACCGGTCTATCAATGGGAGTGATATTGCTGAAAGCAGTGTGAAAACCATTATTGATGCCGGTGGGATTTTGAAGTTTGGTCCAAAGTGACGGTCCATGGTGAGGGCCGGAATTACTGTTAAGCTTGACTGAATAGCAACTGGGGTGCTTAAAAAGATACCAGTCGTCTAAAGTGGGATGATTCTTATCAAGGTTTTTAGATCCTCTACTTGTTGAACCGTACATAACTTCCATGATTTCTTGATTGATCCATCTTCTTCAGTAGCTGACTGGGTTAGGAGTGCTGCAGGATTCAGGAACCTGGAAGTTAAAATATGCAAATTAAACGATCAGATTAAAAAAACTGATTATGTTTTTGCTTTGTTTGGAATTCGTGTGATACTATTTAAAGCTGTTCTAGACCAATTATGTTTCTGGCTTTCTGGGAGTCATATAAGAATTGAGCCGGTGGTCACAAGGTTATGACTAGAGCATAGTCGTATACTTAGGATGCAATATCATCTACATTTGGGTGCTTTGATTGAGCAGCAGCTTTTGTTGAAATCGAACTCCACAGTGCTGTTTAATGGTTCACATCAGACTACAACAGTGTAATATAATCTCAACAATTTATTTTAAAATAGAAAAATTAAAATAAATTATCGAAAATGTCTCAATAATAAAATGATTTGAAGAGTTAATTTGATGATCGGCCTAACCAGTAAATATCCGACCTAGTCCGTGACTTTATTAGTTTATACTTAGCATGAAATAACTACAACAAAGCATTGCTCTAAATTCACTTACATGCGAGTGGCGATCGAACAAAATGGGACTACTGGGGAATTTGGGACATCTGCATTGAAGTCTTTAACAAGTTGGGTATATAGCATCAGGCTAAAAATTAAAATATGAAAGCCTCGCCACATTAAATTATTCATTATGAAAAGATAATTAAAGTAAGGGAAAAAAAATACGTTTTCTACGGTAAAATTCCTAATCAAGTGCCTGCTGATTCCAAACCTTAGTTCGTACCTGAAGATCAACTAAATTAATCAATTCAATGTAGGTAGGAAAGTGGGAACTATCTCTGAAATCTTCGTTTGCTTCTATATCTTTGGTTTCACGTCATCACGTGCCATGTGCATTAAGAGTTCCTTGTAATTTGGAATATCACTATAGTATTGAGCCTACTTTTGGCCCTCTTAACAGATTTTCTGAGGCTTAAGGGAGCAGTTCGGCAAATGCTAATCTTGAAGCCGATTGACCAGTCAAAGCAAAATGCTGCAATTGGAATCTCTCGCTTGGGTGACTGTTTTTGAAGTTTAATCATCCGGACAAATGATCAAATTTAAGAACTTAACTAAGTCAAAGCATTAATTGAGAGAGAGAGAAGGAAAATCATACTTGAAGGATTCAGTAGGTGCTGCAGCCACTGGTTCTTTGCCTGCATCATCACTATTCTCACTATAAAAATCTTGAGTTTTATCCGATAACAGGAGCTTCCTCTTGGCAATTGCTGCTAAAATGACACAAGTCAGATCTTTAAATGGACTCCCTTGTGGCTTGATAATTGATATCACAGTAAAATTGCCTTCCGGCCAAGAAAATAATTAAACCAAGCACGTTGGCAGCGACACATATGCCAAACCCCCATGCCCAACTCACATCATCTCGAACATAGATAACTACCGTTGCAGCGACAATTGCAGCACTATTCCAGGCAAAAAGAAACCAATTAAAGAATTTCTCTTGATGCTTCGGGTTGTCCAATTGATATGCACCCATTGTTCCGAAGGTGAAACGAGTGCCTGCAACCCCTATTGATCCGAAAGCCATAGCCAAAATTAAAATTGCGTGCTGAAATTGAGATGGAGAATCGCAAAAGCCTGAGCCGTTGCATGGTTTGGGTCTCAATATATACCGAGAGAGGCGGTTAAAGTGAATAGGAGAACTCCCTGTGATGCAGATGAAACATTTGGCATAAAGAACCAATGATTAAGTAATTATTAATTGTCTTGCAACATTTGGCTAGTAAAGATAAATTTTGTCTAGATATGAAGTAACTCGACTTGGGCATGGACAAAGGGTCCAATCAACTCCATTAATATCCCCAAGGGTTTGGATATGCCAAAATTGATTATCATCCAGTTTGGTACCAGCTTTCACTTGTTTCTTTTATAATTTCTTTTCCCCGTTCTTGATAAATTACCTTCTACTTGTTTCATGGTGGAAAGTGAATAAAGGATTAAGCATTATTACCAGCAAATTGATGATAGAAGAAATCCATATGACGGAGAAGCAGCCTATGAAAGAATCAGCAATTACAGCTCCAAGGATAGGAAATAGTGCCATGCAACCACTGATGACATTAAAGCTTTTTGCAGCATCGATAATCTTGAAGTTAAACTCAGTGATCAGGTAAAGAATAATGTTGTTTACCCATCCAGATGCTGATAGGGTCAAGCAAGCCATGGTTGCTGAGATTTTTACCAAAAAGATTAACATGTTCAACTTAGTTAGTTCTGTCAATCTCTCGAGATTGAGATAATCATCAAACGGAAAGGATCCCAACAAAAAATGATCAAGGAAATTAGTGGAATGCGATGTGTACTAGATAAAGCAGCAAACATTTAAAGAAACTCTTGAGTGCATATGACAAACAATAATTTGCTGCGAGACTAATGGGATATACCTGTGATAAAGGGAAAAGTGATCCAACCGCCTTTTTCTTGGCGGGATTGGAAAGTTGAGCTGCTTGGTTCTTCTGTGTCCATGGATGCAGGAATTAACTGTTAATATGATGCAGGTGCCTAGCTAAAAGTTTGTCCCATTACTCCTAATGGCAGATTGTCATTAAATAGAAAGGTGGATTAGTTGTTTATTCGCAGAGGAAGTGGGAAGATAATACTTGCTTTTATTCAGGGTTCCCCACCCCCCAACTTGCAATTGTTTAATTTAACGACTCAGAAATTATGTCTATAATACCATGGAAATATACGACACTTCAGGATTTAATCCAGTCGGTCAATACCAAATGCAGATTCGTTTGATCGGTCTATAGATGCCCCAACCAAACTAAACAAAATAAATCAACAAGTTACCCAATGCTCAACTCAAATTCCGAGAATCGTGAATATAATATATGAAGCCGTGATTTTTTTATTATTTGGTGTGACAAGCCTGATGAGATTTTTTTCTTTTTTTGCCTATTATCTCGAAAACCTTTCTGATTGGAAAGGGGAGGATAATTGGTCCGAAAATTTCTACACAGAATGCTATTGAGTTGCTCAAGCCTGTAGATTTTAGGCTCTGTTTGTTTGACAAGAAAATCGTGTAAGAAAATGTGCCGTGAGAAAAGTAAAGGGAAATGAAGTAAAGGAAAAGGATACTAACTTTCCCATATGTATTTGGTTAATAAGAAAACGATTCAAGAAAATACAAATTCTTGTGTTTTTTTAGCCTAAAAGTCACAGAAAAATTGACTAGTGTTTTGTTAATAGAAAATATTCAATATTGAACTTCTCCATTTTTGGTAGTTAATATATGTAAAATCATGTAATAATTATAACATTTTGCATATTGGAAGACTTTAAGGAATTAACTAAGAGAGGCTGCAAGGGAAATGAAAGGTTTCGAAAGTCCCCGTCCTAACGGTTTTTAGGCTGTTTCTTTTATAAGAAAGATTGGCATTTTAGGGACTAGAATTCATAAGCTTGTTGATGAGGTTAAATCTGAAGGAGAGTGGTTTCGCCTTTTGAATCAAGTTTGCTTCTCTTTAGTTCCTGAAGTTGAAGTCCCCTGAAAATGTCACCCAATGCCTAATGTAACGTGCTTCATAGACTAACCACTAAAGTTATTATTAATAGGATTAAGCCTCTGCTCTCTTCCATTATTGGACCTGTCCAAAGTAGCTTTCTTCCTGAAAGAAACACTAACGATAGCATTGCGTTACTCAGGAACTTTAGCATAGGAGTATTAGAAAATGAAACATATGAAGATTTATTCACAAAAGGCTTATGATCAGTTTAACTTTAATTGGTCTTGGCGGCTTAAGCACTGTTCGTTTGATCCAATTTGGTTTTCCTTCTGCTTTTTGCTGATGTTGTTATGAAATGTATCACATCCACTTTATTAGCTGCACTTTAAAATGGGGAAGTAAGTAAATACTTGAACCTAAAAGGGGATATAGACAAGGGTGACTCTCTTTTTGCCTTTATTTTTTTTTTTTTGGGTAAATAATTCTGATTTTAGGACTTGGGGAGGGATTGTTAACAGCTTTAATAAAGTGAAACTTGGTTTTGAGTGGAAAGTCGATAAATGTCATAGAATTTCATTGTGGTTTGATCCTTGGATGGGTAATCGAACACTTGCTTGATTTGGCTGGTTATAATATTGTTCTGCGTAAAATTAACTGGATTGTCAAGGATATCATATCTGACTATAGAAGATGGCTTTTGGATACAATTAGGGCAACCCCTTTTGAATGTGTAAACTGTAAAGAGGCTGGGGATAAATTTGATTGCGCGCATTCTACTGATGTTACACGACAAATTCTTAGTTTTTTTTTTTCTATGTGACAAAATTGGATGATTTGCTAATAATTCTTTTCCTAGGAAAAAAGATTTGGAAACTACCATGTCTGTAACCCCCAAAGGCTGGATATATTTTAGTGGGTTTGTTTTTCCATGAGAATGTTTTGGCAAATTCTCATAAGAAGGTTATGTACGCACAAACAATTGCTAGAGAGAATGGAGCTTTAACTGTTTTACTTCCGGTTAACTTTCTTGTTATGTTTCCTTCAATTGGTTGTTCTCGTTGAAACGCGCGGGCATATTCCTTTCCTTCTTCCTTCCGGGGACTTTAATCCAAGCTCGAGTACGGTCTGTGCGTTATTTTTGTTATGAATCAATTGATTTAAAAAAAAAATCGTTCAAAACGTATCTCACATTTTGTCATATGAAATTTTTGTTATTCACTTTTAAAATGTTAACTTTATATCCCTTATAAATTCAAGTTAACAAAACTTTATTCCAACATAAGTTTTCAATCACATTTTAGTTTCAAATCACCATGTGATCACATGCAGTCGTTTTTAATGCGCAAAAAGGTTAGATTCCATTTTTTCAGTGACAAAAATGAATTCCATTTTTTTAAGAGAAAAAATGCATATAGTTCGAGTCAAATCCTATTTTTTTAGAGGAAAAAATGAATATAAATTAGGTCCTTTGTTTAAATACAAATGAGATCTAACTTTTTTGCTTCTTAAAAAATATCATATGATTGATTTAGGAAAACATGGTTGAAAATTTAGATTGGGATCAAATTTTATAGATTTCATTTTGTAAGGGAAGTAAAATTATTATTTTAAAAGTAAATGACGAAAAAATTTATTTCGTGAAATATAAGGGATGTTTTAAACAATTTTTCCTTGATTTAACGGAAGCATTACTATTTCCTTTGTCCTTTCTCGATTCTTACCTTATCACTGGCGGTTACCCCCTATTCATGGCACCCCCCTCTCTCTCTCTCTCTCTCTCTCCAATATTATAACAATCGATCCTATATTGGGGAAAAGGGGAAGAGAATGAACCTATCTAATCTATTGAGAAATTCGAAAGGAACTAAATAACTTTCTGTCATATTTCAGAAAATTTGGAGAAAAAACGCAATCAGGAGTTCGAGGACCGCCTTAGGGAGGGTGCTCTTGGTCAACTAAGCTAGCTCAATTGTTTATGGCATCTCTTGTTTCATTCATAGAGAAATCCAATCAGCAAAGTCAATGAAAAGTTCATTATAGACCAAGATCCCCTTTTTTTTTTCTCCTTTAAACTCGAGTTTCCATAGGAAATGCGTTTAAAAAACTTAATATCTATTAGAATGTGAGAACCAAAATAAATATCTATTGAATATTGCCAGAATTAATGCAATCAACCTCCAATACTTAACAGAAAGAATAATGTGTACATAATATATGCAATTATGCATGCACTAGTGAATGGGAAGTTCTAATCTCTGAACCCGGAGGGCTGGAGCTTGTCGTCTAATCTCTTCCCCTCCAGAAATTAGGGGCCTCAATTTGAAGGGCATTAAGTGCCCAGCCACTTATTATGCACCCATTAACACTGTGCCCTAGTTAATCATCCCGCAAGAGAAGTTTATATACTTTTATAATGAAAAATGATTAAAGGAGATCCCATGGACTTTAATTCCTTGTGTCTGTGACTGCGAGGCAGAATCAATTTTGTATTACATTAATAATTGCCAAAAATTAGAGAAATGTGGAAGAATCACAGTACAATAGTGTATTAAAGGTAAATCCCGTTCAAATACTCCCTCCCTTGTGAAACTTATTTGAATAAAATATGAATTAACGTTTTACATATTAACAGTGTATATAAGATTTACTCGTAAGATATGCTAGCAAATTAAGACCTAAAAGTAGAGTGGCCGTTGCACGAAATGGTCAACAAATCTTACAAGAATTTCCAAACAGAGTCCAGATTTACCCATTGTTTCTAGGCAGGCTATTCTGGTACCTATACAACGAAGCACAGACAAGATAGTAAACAAAATTCACCCCACCAATCACAACCAGCACCCAATACACATTGTCTAGCCTTCCCTGATTAATGTTGTCAGGTAACCAATTAGTCATTCTCCTGAAGAGATCGATGAAGGCGGAGCTCAGGTAGAATGCAATTCCAATAAGCATTGCAACCAGGGCAGTTGACGTGCTCTTCAGCGATGCAGGAAATTCTTGGTAATACAATGAAGCTTGACCCGGAAAATGAAATGCTTCTCCCATCCCCACAGCAATAAGCTGCGGAACCAGCCACAAAATCGACATGGGCACCACAGAAACGGGGAAATCTTGCAAATTATGAGCTTTAGTTATCTGAAGCCTTTTTGCTTCTACCAAAGCTGAGATGGCCATGCTTAGCACATTCAGTAAATGGCCAATGCCGAGTCTTTGGAGGGGTGTGAGGGGTCGGCGGAGGACTTTCTCCCAAATGGGACAGAGTAATCGGTCAATTATGGGGAGAGAAACGGCTCCAGAAATGAGTACAAAGACCATTATGGATGCTGATGGGATTTTGAAGTTTGGTCCTATGTGACGGTCCATGGTTAGAGCCTGAACAATCGTTAAGCTTGCCTGAATCCCAATTGGGGTACTTAAAAAGATGCCACTTATCCAGAGTGGGATGATTCTTATTAAGGTTTTGAGATCTTCAACTTGCTGAACTGTGCATAACTTCCATGATTTCTTGATTGATCCATATTGTTCTGTGTCTGATTGGGTTACTAGTGCACCACGATTCAGGAACCTGGAAATTAAAAAAATGCAAATTAGTGAACAACCAAAAGATTACACAACAGTTTTTTCTTTTTTTACTTAATTTGTTTTGGTCCTCTTCTTTGGAAGGAGTATATATGATAGCCTTTAATAGCATTAAGCTCATATTTGTGACAAGGACGTGTATACCATTCATTAACAGAGGCACTTATTTATAAATAAGAAATGTAACTCGGGCAATGAAAAGTTTTCCTCATTCCGAGAATTAGAAGGACCTTCATCATCATAATAATTGCATATGTATTTGGGAACAAAAGTAAAAGGTTACAGTCACTCATATCTAAGTTTCATCACGTTAGATGGTAAAGCGAGAGGGTTTAAGTAGAAGGTCTGGGTTCAAAACCTCTACAAAAAAAAAAATTCATCACGTGATTTATGAGTTTTTGCCTTTCTCTTTTTAAGAAAAAAAACTATGCTTTATGAGTCCTAATGTGTTATGAACTTGTGATGTCGCAAATGCTATGAGTTCCATGTACTTTGGCCCTTCGACTACTGTCTGATGTTTCAGGGGCCAAATTTAAGGGGAAAAAACTAATTACAAGGATAATTAATTGTAAACGAGTCATGGAGTCCTTGGGAATGTCTTGCGTGGTCTATTTACTACAAAGTTTAATGTACTATATACAATGAAAAGTTAAGAATTAAATTAAGCTGAAAAAATCATACTTGAAGGATTCAGTAGGTGCTGCTGCAACCGGTTGTTTGCCTTCATCACCAATAATCTCATTATGATAATCTTGAGCTTTAGCCGATAATTGGAGCTTCCTCTTGGAAATTGCTGCAATAATTACACAAGCCAGACTTTTAAATGGACTCCCCTGTGGCTTGACATTACGATAAAAGCGCCTTCCAGCCACGAAAATGATTAACCCAAGCACATTAGCTGCGACACATATGCCAAACCCCCATGCCCAACTCACATCATCTTGGACATAGACAATTGCAGTTGCAGCTATAATTGAAGCAGTGTTCCAAGTGAAAAGAAACCAATTAAAGAAATTTTCTTGATGCTTTGGATTGTCCAATTGATTGGCACCCATTGTTCCCATGGTGAAACGAGTGCCTGCAGCCCCTATTGATCCCAGTCCCATAGCCAAAATCAAGATTGCATACTGGAATTCTGATGGACCTTCGCATAAGCTGGAGTCGCTGCACGGTTTGGGTCTCAGTATGCTGAGTGCCGCAGTAAAAGTAAATAGGACAATGCCCTGCAACAACGCACATGATATTTAATTTACGTTCGAACATGATTCAGTTATAATTGCCTAAAAGTGATTCACTTATAATCAGGACAAGGCTAACAAGAATTTCGAATGTGGAAACAATAAAATTGCAGAGCAAAAACTCTTTCTCATGGGGTCGAGAAAAGATGCATCAGACCATGAACTTACCAGTAAGTTGATGATAGAAGAAACCCATATGACTGAGAAACAGCCTACGAAAGAATCAGCAATTACAGCTCCAAGGACAGGAAACAGTGCCATGCAACCATTCACTACATTAAAGATTTGGGCAGCATCAATACTTTTGACGTTGAATTCAGTAATCAGGTAAACTATAAGGTTGTTAACCCATCCTGCTGCCGATAGTGTCAAGCCTGCCATGGTTGCTGCACAGAATTAACACGGAAAAAACCAAGTTAATTAATTTGTCTAAGTCTCAAATAATAATCACCAAAAAAATAAAAATCGAAGACAACAGAGTCAAGGGTTATCATCAATGTCATCTGCACTTCGGAGAATCACCATTGCGGGAAACTTAAACGTTAAATTGATCATAAAATCATGCACCCATTATTTACAGTTATTTTCTCTCTTCATGCAACATACAATGTGTAGAAAAGAAGTGATGGATATACCTGTAATAAAGGGAAAAGTGATCCAACCACCTTTTCTGTGGTGGGTCTGTGGAATTGAGCTATGTGCTTCTGTGTCCATTGAAGAAATTGTTTGTGACATGGTGCAAGTGCCCAAAATGTATGTGATTTTGACTTAAATGGGGAGATTGTCTTTATATAGATGTCCAGATTAGTTGTTTTTTTTTTTTTTTTCCCTACAGAAACTGGTGTGTGCCAAGTTGAGACACCCTTCTGCTCTTCCACCTTCTTCACCAAACCGAGAAAAAATAATAATAAAAGAATACAATTGTTGCAAATTGTAGATTCAAAAAACAATCCTACAGCGCTCCTCCCGTGTTCTTGCTCTCTTGTCACCTAATCTAGATTCTCAATCAGTAGTAGCTAGGCTCTATGATGTTGTTATGTAAGTAAGAAAATTTTCAAAACCTTCCTAAAGAAAACACTACTTTTAATTAATTCAATTGTTTAGAAATATGACGAAAACTTTTGAAAATGTCGAATGTTTCTTCGATTTCCATTGTTTTCATGCACTCCTAGTGTTTTGCCTTTTCTCAAGGATATCACAATGAAGAAAAACGAAAAAAAAAAATTAACATTCGATCGAGAAAAACATAATACTAGCTAGTAGTGTAAAAATTAAACCAAATTCGCCCTTCTTGCTACGTCCATCCCTTTCTCGTTTCCAAAAAACTAACAACTATATTGTTAATATACAAACATCTGTCAAAGTTGACTTAATCTGCGTAGAATTCTCACAAATTAATGTATGTCTACGCCCGCACATGTAGACACACATATGTATGCGAGAAATTATTGTACCGCATTATTTTGAAATGGATGTCTTGGATATTTTCATGAATGATGATGCATGAGAGACATGTCAATTGTCAACGTATCCAGCGATACTTGAAAGGGTCAAGAGACAAGAAGGCTACGAGAATGATGGTTGCAAGAGAAGAAATTGGATTCGTAGGTACGCTAATTATTTGTTATTCAATTGCCCATGGAAGACACGACTCACCAGAAATGAGTAGTACGTCAATGTCTTGTTGCACATAAAGCTGTTTGGTGGTTGGATTTGGACACCACCCAGTTGGATGGTTCTAATACAGTTTTACTATCTTGAAATTTTGGTACAAAAAGTTATTAAGAATTCTTAATAACACATCTTTTATCTGCTAAACGTGTAGTCATGTTTTGCCCCACTATATAGGACAACTAGCTAGATCCCGTCTGGCTAAACCGAATTCAGATTTCTTTGACTTGTGCAAAGATACTCCAACCAAGTTTAAATTGAAAAAACACCAAAAAAAAAAAAAAACGCAATTTAAAAGATTCCTGGACAGATTTTTTTCCACCTATAATCCATTTTAAACAAATATTATCTACGTCGCAATATTTGAAGCAAAGATTAATCTTTAGCTTTGTTTAGTAGGGCCAAAAAGTAAGGATCGCAGCGACATTTGCAAGAATTTATCGTAAGCTATGTTATAATTAAAGAGATTGGAATAGCCAACCTTTTAGGAGGTTAAAAATTCCTTTGCTATTACCTCATTTTTTTTAAAGAACCGATCATGGTTTCTCGCTTACCTTTTTGATGACTTGAACGGATGGATGATTCCTCAATTATCTTTACCAATCCATGTTTACCAAACAATAACTAGTAGTATTTTATTGCTTCATTTGATTCATTCTAAGCATGAGGTTGGTGTTTTTTATTACGTTCTATGAGTCTATGATAATGACATTACCACTTGATGGCTCTAGCTTTGGCAATTTCCCTACCAACTCAATACAAGATCCTTTTAACAACCTCATAGATCACAATATTTCCTTCTTTTTTTTTTGGGAAATATCTCGTAAATAACAACCTCATGAATTACAATATTTCCTTTTTTTTTTTTTGGGAAATATCTCATAAATAAAGCAATGGGATCATAATGAGAACGTCCAAGTTCCAACAACTTCATCTTCGAAGTTTTGTTGTTGAAAGCAATCATCTAAATATAGAGGAGTTACATCAAGAAGGGGCAAGTACAACGAGATGATCTGGCTTAATGATTTTTGTAGTGTTTCTGAGGGCCACTAGGAAAGTTCTTTGTACAACTCATGGATATATAAGCTATGCCACCAAACCAAAACTAACGCTTTTTGTAACATTTTTCTAGCTAATTTGTGTCAACAATTTTTGGTAAACGAATTTTCCTGTCGTACTAGATACGACAAACAAAATACATATAATACTATCTCCATAGAATATTCAAATACACGGCTTTTAGGAAGAGGAAAATCAAAGATTTCATAGTTGATGCAACCATCCAAAAAAGTATAGCATATCTTACTACAAACATGATTATAGAAACATCACTTGGGGGAACCAACACTGTTATCATCCTCCTGTGTCTCAGCCCTGGGATGTTTGTACAATCTTGCACACAAAATATAGTAACCGAAGTTAAGAACTCCAATCACAACCAGCATCCAATACACGTAGTCAAGTCTTCCATTGTTTATATTGTCTGGTAACCATCCTGTGGTCTTTCGAACCGAGTGGATCAGCGCAGTGCTCAAATAGAAAGCAACTGCAATGAGCAATGATACCATGGCAGTAGAAATGGTTTTCAGAGACGTAGGAAATTCTTGATAGTAGAACCCAACTTGTCCTGGAAAATGAAATGCTTCTCCAACTCCCACCATCACCAGTTGTGGCATTAGCCATAGGACTGACATATTTTGGTGAGATTTCGCCATCTTAAGTCGCTTGGCCTCAACCATTGCTGAAATGGCCATGGCTGAAATATTAAGCACGTGACCAACTCCTATCCTTTGAAGCGGTTTTGGGGGTCTGCCGATTAATTTCTTCCATGTTGGCCAAAGAAATTTGTCAAAAAAACTCAGACAAATTGAAGTAGAGATTAGGGCAACGACCAAAACCGACCCAACGGGGACTTGGAAATGAGGTCCCAAGTGACGGTCCACGATCAGGGCCTGGAGGGTTGTTAAGCTGAGTTGTATACCAATAGGTGTGGACAAAAATATGCTGCTTGACCATAGTGGGAAAATCCTAATCAAGGATTTTAGATCTTCTACTTCTTGGATTGTGCAGAGATTCCAAATTTTTGCAATTGAACCATCTGGATTGATGTCACCTTCACTTCTCAATGCAGCACGATTTAAGAACCTGCAAGGCTCAAACGGGGAATGATGGAGATCAAATTATCAATCTTTATTAGCTAAAAATCCTGTCAAGCACCACATTTGGTTCATTACCTCAGAAACAGTAGTATGATTCATGATAGTGTTACACCAAAAAGCGTGAAATGACAGTTACAAAAATTTTTAACCAGCTTCATCTCCGTTAATGCCTCTATCCGTTGTTTTCCAGGAGGAGAAACAAAAGGAAATTTTGTTTTTGTCCCTTTTTTTTGGGTGGGTGACTTTTCGCATCATCTCATCAGCTACAAATTAACCATTTGTTGCAGAGTCTACAGATTTTTTTTTAAGTGGAAAATTTCTACCTCAGGCTTTCAGCTGGAGTTGCTAGCTCCGTCCTGAACTCCCCACCAGGCCCATAATAATAATCGTCGGAGTTGGGAGAAAGTGGGCCCTTCCATTTCCGGATAGTTGCAACAATAACACGGGCCAAGGCTGTGAATGGGCTCCCTTCAGGCTTAACGTATCTGTAGAAAGGGCTGCCAACCAAGAAAAGGGCTAAGCCCAGAATATTTGCCACCACACATATACCAAAGCCCCAGGCCCAACTCACACTATCTTCAACCAGCACAATGGCAGTGCTGGCTGTGACAGCACTGGTATACATGGTGAAGAAATACCAATTAAAATAAACTCCTTGTTCTCTGGGCTTGGTAAATTGGTCGGCTCCCATGGTGCCCAGTGTAAAACGAGTTCCCCATGCTCCTATACAGCCTAGAGTTAAAGCAGTATATAGGACTGCATATTGGAGTGTAGATGGGGGTGTGCAGAAGCTTGAAGCATTAAGATGACACGGTTGAGGCTTCATTGAATCAACTGTAGCGGTTAGGACCAAAAGGATTATGCCCTGCAGAAATTCACAAGGGTGAAATTTATTACTCTTAGCTTTGCTAGAAATTAGTGGAAATCGAATAAATTTTTGTTAAAGGAGAGCTGTAATGTTAATGAGGGCTAGGTATAATATCTATTTTTTCATACGTTCTTCTTGTATTGGTTGAATTACTGTAATCATCTACTTTTCTTCAGAAAAGAGAGTGCGGCACATATAATTAGAAAAAAGAGTAGTTTTCCCTTCTTTTTAAGGAAGACAAGGAAGTATTTAAGGTTTACATACATATACATATCTATTAGGGTGCGTTTGATAAAACTGAAGTTTGAAAACTGAAATATGAAATCTGAATCCATTAAGTTATTGAATTGTTAAGTATTAAATCAAATACATTTGAGCATATATCACATTCAGTGATAAGTTAAGAGTATATCACATTCACATTCTCTTATCACTTATTTTTGAGAATAAGTTTTGCCTAAAAAATTCAGTGTCATTAGATTAATTTAGATGTTCAATTTTTTATTATCAAATACGTTTGAACATATTAAGATCTGAATCCATTAAATTTAAGTGCTGAATTAAGTTATCAAACAGGGTCTTAGAGTCTTCGAAAAGGAAGCGCAGTCTAGTTTGCGGGATGTTTCGCTTGCAATTGAAAGGTAACTAATGAATTTGAGTCATTAAAATAGTGCTCTATATCACCATTGATTTTTTTTAAAATATCTTTTACTTAATACAATCGCTTTTCATAGTAATCCTTCTGTCCCAATAAAATATTGAATGCATCTGCCAAATAAATCAACTCTATAGTATAGATAACTTAAATTTTGAGTGTATCCATCGACGTCCTAATCTAAACACGACTTCTTGCATAGAACTGGTGGCCATTTGATAAAGAGTGAGAGGTAATTTCTCATCCAGTATTATCGCAGTTGAATCAGATGTCCTAATCTAAACTCTTCAATTATCTTAAATTGTCTACTAGTTGGGACTTCTTGCAAAGAACTAGTGGTCACTAGGAAAAGAGTGATACATAATTTCTCCTCCAATACTGTCACAGTTGAATTAGGATATATTTTAAAACGGATTAGGCTCCTCTCCATTCTATTGGACAAAACTTCTCTCCATCATACCTTAATAAAATTAATTTAAAAATCAGTAAATCATTTTTGAAGATTGACTCCGATGTTTCATTATTTGTGCAATCATTGCAAATTTTTTCACAATCTTAACTCATTTTTCGCCTTTTAAATGTTTTGCATATATTGAATGTCAAAATTTTCTCAAAAAAATCATTTTTTAGTATATTAATCCAGAGATCAAAAGAAAAGTAATAACAAAATTGCACAATTTAATAACATTGGCCTCAAAAAAGAAAGAGGAGGAGAAAAGGCTTTAAAAAAAACAGTCTTAAAAAAAGAAAGAAAATTAAGTGGAACGGAGTAGCTAAGGGAATATGTCATAATCTTTTTGGTATGGCCGCCTTAAAAGAATTTAGAATCACACAATCTGTTAATCGCTTATCACAACGGATCTTCTGTCTCACTCTCTGTCCCATTTTTTATTATATTACTATTTATCTTTCATAAATATCATATTTTAATTCTTTTTTGTTTTCTTGAAATCCAACAACTATTAACTGTGTAAAATATAAATACAACAATCTCAAAAGACAATATATAATAGAAAATTCATTAAAAAACTAATTTTTTGTGTATTTTGATTTTTTGAGTTTGTTAAATTTTGTGTATTATTCAATTAATAGTTGTTGGACTTTAAGAAAACAAAAAAAAAATTAAATAAAATATTTATGAAGGAAAAATAGCAATATACTAAAAAATGGGATAGAGAGTGGCATGGAAAGTGAGACAGAAGATCTGTTGCGATCACCTACCCGCCAAAAGCTCAAATGCTTTACTCGTGGCTTTCACTCATCGCTCATCAGGCAGGAAAATTCTGATCTATATCCTTTACTCACCCACCGACTCATTCACTCTGATTAGCAAGATATGATCAAATACATCTTTATAATTATCTGCTCTAACATAGTTAATGTTTAAGTAATCCAATTTGGATTGCTATTTTTTAAAATTTTACTAAAAAAATATATTATAGTAATTTGATATATATGAGATAAAAAAGTGATTGAAAAACGTGTTATGGAGAGCATAATTTTTTATATATATAGAAAACTATAATCCAAACACCAATGGTGGAGTGCAATAGAAAGTAATTACAGCGACCATAAGTTAGTATTGATTTCATCACTAAAAGTTTTTTTTTTCCTCAACGCATCACTAAAAGTATTGAAAGATCAAATTCAGTAGCAAGCAAAATTAATCAAGAACATGCAGTGCAGAGGAAAGGGAAAATGACCAATTTCAGCCCTAAATATTTTTTCTAGAGTCGATTTAGTCCCTTTGGCCAAAAAAAAAAAAAAAAAAAAAGGGATTAAATCGGCTCTAGTAAAAATGTTTAAGGATGAAATTTGACATTTTTCCCGGGAGAAATGAATAAAAGAGCAAAGACTTAGGCAATGAATTACGTGCCAGCAAAGAGACAAAAGCCGAAATCCAGATAACTGTGTAGCAACCGAGAAACGAATCGGCAAGAATTGCACCGACAACCGGAAACAAACTGGTGGAGCCATTGATGACATTGATAATCTGAGTAGCATCAATGCTCTTGATATTGAACTTGTCTATCAGATAAACCACAAGGTTGCTCATCCATCCTCCTCCTGCTAGCATCAAGCTTCCCATTGTTGCTGCGCGTATGGTTTCAAATAAATTTATAATTACACCAAATTAATTTATTTTATTTAAAAAATGGTTTTAGCTCCCAACTCAAAAAAAAATTTTTAAGTAATATAGCAGTAAAACTTATAAGAGAGAAGTTTATTATTTACCTATGAAGAAAGGAAAGGTGATCCAACCGCCTTGCCTGCGATTACAAGTTGGAAGCTGGGCTTCTCCTTCAGCGGAAGATGGGATCCTGTCCATGATTGGAGGCTGCTGCCTGCTACTAAATGCAAACTATGCAATTCGGCGGCTACTGCTGCTATTAATGGTGTGACATTAAATATTGGTCATGCTAGTCGTTTTACATATGTGCAGTAGTGCCTAACTCATGGGGCACAAAGACAACTTTAAACGTATGGGTACAAAGACGACTTTAGGCAATATCTATCAACCTTGGATATTGAAAGAGTGAGAGGTTACTGTGCAGTAACCTCTCTTTTGTCATGTGTATAACCTCTTCTTTTGATAAGTGGTAGTTTTTATTTTTAGTTGACTATTTTCTTTAATCAACAAAAAAATCATAAATATTTCTCCTCCCAATTCTTGTCTTCTTTCTCTTTCTTCCTCTACTTTCAACCCTCATCTCCCTCTTTTTTCTTCATCTTTTTTTCCCTTAAAATTTTTTCTTTATAATTAATTATATTAAGATTATTTTCTTACTATTTTTTTAGGTGATTATTATTGATCATGGAGAGGTATTGCAATAATTAACTGATTTATAATGTCACTTCCTCCTTCATTAATTTTAACTCTTTAATCCAATATTTTGCTTTTTTCTTCTTTTTTTTCCTTCATCCTAATTTTCTCTGCCTTTTCCACTCAGTCAATGTATCTTTTTCTTTTTCCTCTATAATTAACTGAATGTATGTTTTTCTTGCATGGGAATGGATATTTCTTTTCTTCATTTGTCAAAAAATCATCATTCATGACCATCTCTTTTTTTTTAAGAGAAACATGGACAATAGACCTTTTACCTCCGCTACTCCTACTGTTTGGTATGTTCATTTTTTTTGTTATTCCTATTTCTTCCCTACCAAATATAGACTTAAGTTATTTTTTGTTAACTGTATTTTATTTAGCCTTTATCATTTTTTTCGCCTCTTTATCCTATTACCACGGTGTATTTATTTATTTTGACTTGATCTCCTTGATATTCATTAAGCCTTCCATTATTTTGGTTCTGCAAGTTGATTCTCCTCTTGTGAGGTTTGTTTTAAATCGAAATGCAAAATTTGCATTTGGCAATTATGATATTTTAGTTCCTTTTCAATGCATAATTGAATCTTCCACTTCCTTTAGTAATTCTTTAGTATTGAATTTTGTACCTTTTTTATGCATTGAAGAGTCTTCTATTCGAATTTCTTGCAAGTTTTATTGTGAATTTGTAGGATGGAAGTTTTTACGTAATGGTGTCTTGTTTGAAAGAGAAATAGTGGTGAAATTTTATGTTTTATCAAGCATATATCATTTATGTTACCATTGAACTTTTTTTGCATTTTTCATGTACTTGATTGTTGACTTCTTTGCTGTTGTTTGTTAATACAATACAATAAGATATATTTGTACTGCATCACAATAAGCAAATTGGAGCAAACTTTTGGAACATTCCACTAAAGATAAACTTTATTTTTTAAGCTTATTTTTTGACCATTATAATTGCTCTTTATTTGAAAGCAAATTATAGTGTGATGAATTTTAGCCAAAATTTTTTAGGTGGGTTTAAGCTATGCTTGCATAACTTGGTTCCTTCTAATATATATATATATATATATATACCTAGTTACCCACACATTACATATAAATTTTTTTAAAAAAGAATTATTACATGTACTTTCATTTTAGGTATGAATTACTAAAATTTTGAGAAATAATTAAAGATTAAAGAGAACAAATTTAGATGTGCGCATAGTTTTCTTTTTCTTAAAAAAAAAAAAAGATCAGTATGAGCATTCACTTACTATTTGATGAAGGATCGGTGTCTAAATGTTAAAACATATTTGATCAAAGGTTGGCATTTAAATGTTAAAACATATGCAATGATGGATGCCATCTTAAACAATTTCATAATCATAAATGCATTACCTTTTAAGAAGATTATCCCTTGCAAAGGTACCGTCATTGTTCATTGATCGCGTAGATTTAGGATAGAACCTATTACATGCACATTTATCTCAAATTATATATGCATCATTTTAGGAGAAGAATATATCGCTAAAATGAAAAAAAAAAAGTATCATTAGTCAGGTTGGTTTAGGATAGAAGCTATTGCATTTTCGTTGATCTCAAGTTATGGATGCACAATTAGCATGTTAATGATAATTCCATTGAAAAGTTGTGGATGCTTTGAAGAAACAACATTCTAAATTAGAAATGCCATTGAACTACAGAGAACTAGTTAGTGATCAGTGTTTGCAGACCTCTGCTCTATATCGTATAAAAGAAATTACTCAACTTTAATTAGCTATGTTGTAGAATTAGAGCTTAATCAGTTTGGTACATTAAGAAGAAGTTTGCGCAATTATTATCCTATCCTGTTTGCAAGCCATCAAACATACGATCACAATGGGGGACAGCCCTTTTGACAAAAAAAGGGGGGGGGGGGGGACAACCCACTCCAATGTAGGTAGAGGTGTCAAAATGAGTGATTTGGACGGGTTTGGGTTGAGTAAAATGGGTAATGGGTATAAGTGAGTCAACCCATTTATACCCATTTAATTAGATGGGTATAAATGGGTAAGTCAAAAAATGAATTGGGTAACCCAATTACCCATTTATAACCCATTTATTTTAATTTTTTGTAAATTCATTTTTGCAAACTAAGTTATCAATTTATACCGCTCTTTGTACCCATCATTAGTTTTAAATATTTATTTATAATATTCAATAAGCCTAATTACCAAATTTTTTCATTTATACTCTATTTCACAAAATTACATATTATTTAATAATTGAATAATAAGAATATAAAAATTTGAACTAAGTACTATAAAAGTTAATATAAAAATTTAATCCAAAAATTTTTAACCCCTAACATTTTTTTCATATATAAATTTAAAATTTCATGTTAGAAAGATAAGAAAAGAGGCTCAAATTTATCATAAATTGGTAATGCTGAAAACTGAGCAAGTTAACAAACTAAGAGAAAATAAAATAATAAAATAAAACCAACAAATAATAATAATAATGAAACAAAAGTAGTTAACATCATGACAAAATGAAAAATTTGAAAAAAAAAAATGGGTGGAGGAAAAGAAGAGATTTAGGGGAAGAGAATTTTAAATGGGTTAATTGGGTTTGATGGGTTACCCAATAATACCCATTTAATAAATGGGTATTATTGGGTAACCCATTTATACTCATATACAAAAATTTAAGATACCCATACCCATCTATTCATGGGCGGGTATGGATAAATTTAGTTAAGTGGATTGATTTGCCACCTCTAATTGTAGGGTTGATAGACCAATATAGTATTACATACAATTTAGGGCATCCCCGATGGTTTATACTCTTTAGAGTGTAATCCACATGCCACCTCAGTATTTCTCTTTCTCATATTTTATTAGGGTTTTTATCACTTTACCCCCTTAACATTCGGTGCCACTATCAATTTTCCTTTTAATGTTATCTTTTAGTCACTTTACCCTTAAGATTAACGGTCAAACTTAACGGAGTTTGTTAATTAAAGCGAAAAAACATGTTTAATTCTTAAAATTATTATCACTTTACCCCCATAAACTATAGGCTCATTATCAATTTACCCCTCTAAAGTTATTTTTTGGGCAATTTATCTCACCATTAAACTAACTTCACAAGTTAAAGAACTTTAGAAAACAGTACCCTTATTTTTATATAATAAAAATAACAAAAAATTTAGAGTGAATTTTCCCCTTTTTAATATCAAGAAAAAAAGTTAAAGTGTTAATTTCTTTTTTTTTTAGCAATCTTATTAATATTGAAAAAAAATAAAAAGATTGGGAGGAAGAGGGGGAGAGAGAGAGAGAGAGAAAGAGTTCAATTTTTTTTAAAAAAAATACAAATAAGAAAGAATTAAATACTTTTACTATTTAAAATTATTTCATTTTTTTGTTTATCACCAAATTCTAATCTTAATCCCAACAACTTTAAAGTAATACGATAATATTAGACTCTTCTAGATTTTCTTTCTTTGCAAAATCCAATATTCTATCTCCTTTTCTTTTCTTAGTATTAATAAGTGTGAAAAAAATTGAGAAAATTATTTTATTTTTATATTTTTGGATCTCTTAAAGTGAAAAAAAAAGAATAATCATTCCAACTTTTTAATTTTTAATTATATATAATAAAATGTAAATGCATTTGCAACCAACTCGCATTAGAGGTGTTGGCCACCATCAAGTCTTTAAAGCTTGGTGTGGTGGGAGGCAAGGTTTGACTAATTGCCACAAGTGTGGCTCTCCAAATCTAGAAGGGTGTAGTGCACTCGTCTGATCCGATGGTGGTTCAGTTCCTATCGGCCCCCTCTCATAGGTCCAGTTGGGTCCCCCCTCTAGAATAGGATAGAGTAGGAGTAGGAGTGGATGCAAGATAGATAAATACCGAGTGTCGGAAAAAAAAAGATCATTTGCCTTTAAAAAAATGGAAAAAAAGGTAAATTGTTGTAAAACTAATAAACTGCTATAGTATAAATAGAGATATTAGAGAAAGATGTAGAGAAAGGAGAATGATATTCTTATGATTCCAACTAATACAAAAGTACTACCAAAGGGTGTCAATGTACCTCTATATATAGGTACTATAAGATTAAAGGAACATCAATCCTATTAAACACCCACTATTACAAGAATATGAAGAAACCTATGAAACGGTTCTTCCACTACATGAATAGATTTATGGATTGTAACTTCTATACATAATGTAGCCAGAAATCATGAATTAATCTCTTGGGAATACAAAGGGACATCCACATTTTAGTTGTTTCATAACACTCCCCCTTGGATGTCCATTACACAAAGAATATGCCTCGTTAAAACCTTACTAGAGAAAAACCCATCGGGACAAAAACCCTAGTGAAGGAAAAAGAGTACACTATTCTTGTGTATTAATTTCTCCCCCTGATGCAAACATCATTTGAGATCTTTTAATCGTCGCATTTCAATATGCTCCACTAATTACACTGAGATATGGTACTTCAGGACCAAGTATCTCTTCATTTTCCTCTTGCGGTCTACAAGGATCCTTATTAGGATCTAATGATCTGACAACCATTGGAGTACTTAATGTATGTGCCTTATCCATATAAAACCGCTTTAATACCTTCCGGATATAAGCAGTTTTGTGGGCAAAAATTTCACTTTTCAAATGCTCAATTTGTAAATCAAGGTAGAATTTTGTTTTTCCAAATTTCTTGATCTCAAAATCCTTCTTCAAATATTCAATATTATTTTGAATCTCTTCAGGAATTCCAATCAAATTTAGATCATCAATATATATAACAATGATCACAAAATTTGATCCATTTTTCTTGGTAAAAACATATGGACATATTGGATCATTGGTATAACCTTCTTTAGTCAGACATTCATTGAGGCGGTTATACCACATACGTCCAGATTGTTTTAGGTCATACAAAGACCTTTGTAATTTAATAGAATAAATATTTTTAAAAATTGATTTGCATGCTTCAGGCATGTTGAATCCTTCAGGGATTCTTATATAAATATTATTTTCAAGATTTTCATATAAATATGCAGTAACAACGTCCATTAGACGCATATCTAATTTTTCATGTACTGCAAAACTCACAAGATATCTAAATGTGATAGCATCCACTTTGTGAAAATTCTTGAGGTCCAAATCTTGCCTTATACCTCACAATTTCCTTTTTCTCATTTCTCTTTATCACAAATATCCATTTATATTCTATTGGTTTTACACCTTCAAGTGTTTGGACTACAGGTCCAAAAACTTTTCTTTTAACCAATAAATCCAATTCAGATTGGATCGTATCTTTTCATTTTGAACAATCATTTCTATACCGACATTCATCAACCGATTTAGATTCATGATTCTCATCAACTTCTATAATATCAAGTGTTACATTTTATTAGGCTCCAATTAAATTTTTTTTTTATGATTTCATTCTCTTCAGGAGTTGGCTCTTCAGGAGCAACCTCTTCAAGAAGTTGAATTTTGTTATGACATTTAATCTCCGGAGATATTTGAAATCAATTTATACCTTGTTTAGGTAGACCGGCCTTAAATTTATTTGTAGCACTTGTACATGTCCTTCAGGGACATCAATCTTAGCTAGAGTATTTCCTGTAGGAATAGTTGATTTAATGACTCTTCTGGAGTCGATAAATATAACTTTCTACAAATGAAGAATTTCTTGAATTTCTAGTTCACATTATTTTGTATGAGGATCGAGGAAATTCAATTTTCAGGTGATTTCCTTTCGGTTGATTTTTTTCCTCCCCCTAATGTCGGGAATCGTAACTCATCAGAATAAATAAATCATTTAATAGATCACCCATCAAATATTTTACGATATTTAATCGTAAAAAGTGATTCATACCCGACATAAATTCTAAATTTCTTTTTGGAGCCATATATAATATAAAGGGGGTATGTATAAATATTTGTCGGCTCTCAAATATTCTCACTTTCGTCAAATCATGTATTCATTGGGATCAGTAAATTTCTTATTTACTGCAGGTGATGATTATAAATCAAATGAGAATGAAGACAACTATATCGATAACCATTTCTCCCTCGAATGGTTATTATGATATAATTAACATTTATCTCACTTGATTTCTAAACATGATCTCTATTATTGTCTCATTTAGTGTCTCAATTTGATATCCATTTCAACGGATATTCAAATTCAATAAAATTTTCAAGATATGGTAAAAAGTAGTGCTTTATTTATGATAAACTTTTCTCCTACAAGGAGAAATATAGCAGTGGCTCTTCCGGAGCTTTCAATCATTTAAACACTACAACATATTATGTTTGTCTCTCTCATTGGAATATAGTGTATATAGTAGCACTTATTAATGAGACACATATCATTGTCACTATAATTCTTATGGGACAAATATCATCACCATAATCCTTTAATCCCAAATGTTTAACATCCATTTCTTCTTCAGGAAGAAAAGCTAATTACTATTATAAATTAAATCAAGCATCATACACCTTCAGGGTGTTTAAAGAAATTGGCCATGTGAAGATGCGATTATAATTTTGATTCCTCATATGTATTTCGAGACATTTATCTTCAGGATCCTTATTTTCTTGTCCTCATCATTATTATCCCACTTCAAGTGGTAATTTTTTCTCTTGTCATGGTAAAATATATATTTATCAAAATCATAGTAATGGCAGCAACCATAACTAATAAATTGAAATTTAGTCACATTCACTTCTGGGAATGGACTAGAACTAGCATACAATAAGTACAGAATACTTCTCAAATTTTCTCTCAATATTGCCACTACAGGAGCATATTCGAGAAATCAATTGTGGAGAATATCATTTTCAATATATCTTATGAGTAAAATTTTCTCGACACAATTTCAACTGAGAAGTAATTCTGAAAATTGCATAATTATGTTCTTGTAGCCACAGGTAAATTTATCATACCAGACTTTTGAAATAATGACCATCTTCTAGTGGTCAAATATTTTCATTAAAGAACGACCATCTTCAGGTGGTCGAATCTTTTTCTTTAAGTATTTCAAAGGACAAGTAGATCCTCAAATATAATTGATTTTTTATAATAACATCTCCAAAACTCAATGCATCAGAATATAATTATTTATAACAAATAATTATAAAGATAAATAAGTAGAATTAAAAGGAAAAATATTACCTCAAAGATGTCAAACAATATATGTTTGTGTTTAGTGGTTGCTCAACAGTAGGTACTTGTATTTTGCGATAATTCAAATGTTAGCCATAAGAAATTGAAATAAGTTTATGAGTTAGAGATTTACCTCAATAGGTAGTCAAGAGTTGCTCGAGAAAATATCCAACAATTGATTTGACACTAGTAGAATTTTGACAAAGTCTCATGTTTCACCTTTGTTAGAGGCTCCGTTTTCACTTTTTGCTCAAAAGTAGAGACTCGTGCTGATAACGTGTTGTAAAACTAATAAACTACTATAGTATAAATAGAGATATTAGAGAAAGATGTAGAGAAAGGAGAATGATATTCTTATGATTCCAACTAATACAAAAGTACTACCAAAGGGTGTCAATGTACCTCTATATATAGGTACTACAAGATTAAAGGAACATCAATCCTATTAAACACCCACTATTACAAGAATATGAAGAAACCTATGAAACGGTTCTTCCACTACATGAATAGATTTATGGATTGTAACTTCTATAAATAATGTAGCCATAAATCATGAATTAATCTCTTGGGAATACAAAGGGACATCCACATTTTAGTTGTTTCATAACATAAATGCATTTAAAATTTTTTGACTATACTAGTTAGATTAACGATGAGATAAAATGACTAAAAATATGAATTAAAACGATTGTATCACTATAATTTTAAGAGATAAAGTAATAATGACAATGTGATAATACTATAGAATAATGGAGTATTTTTGTCTAAAATTTCTTAACATGTTGAGTTGAATAATTTACAGGGGTGAAATGACTAACATATAACGTTAGGGGTAAATTGATAGTAATGATATAGTTTAAGGGGATAAAGTAATAATAACTCCTTTTATTATACTCCCACTCACAATAGATTACACTCCACAAGGTGTAATAGCATGGGTCAACAATTAAATCAAACATTTATTTTAATAATGCACAACTCATATCCCATAAATAAATAAAATAATTTTTTAAAAATAGTTTCATTATTTTTTTAAAAATAAATTATTAACTTTCATTAAATTTTTTACCTTTTGGATTTTTTATTTTCTAAAAAAATAACATTATTAATTTTTAAATTTGAACAATATATCTTTTTTTATCTCTCAAAAATAATATATTATTATTTTCTAAAAAATAATTATGTAATTATTAAACAAATATGTGATACCTCAAATGCAAAGATTTCATAATAATCCATACAAATTTTGTCCGGCTTAAAAAGTATTTGTCCGTTATTGACTATGGGCCCACCATTACACGCATCATTCTAATGATGCGTGTAATGGGCCCGTGCCATGGCACTCCATCGCAGATGCCTTGTGAGTGGAGGGCCGGAGGCAGGTGATTTCAGACGAACCTGGCCATGACAAAGCCTACTCATCTCAACCCATGACTATTCCCACAGATCAATAGATGCCAGAAGCATATCCCATTTCCCCGCTGGATATCTTTCGACTTTGACGTTACATGACAACTTTTCCCAGGCAACGGTGGCACGGCAGTAGCTAGTTGCTGGTGCTACTACCCTTTTTCTTTATTGCTGATGCCGTAAAATACAAAAATAAAATAAAATTGACGAATAAGAAATTTTCTTGGAATAGTAGATTATTTGGGATATTTTTTTGAAAAAAAATATTGTTGCAATTTTTGATATGATGTTTGTGAAATAAAAAGACAATTGAAAAATGTGTTGATGATGCAAGAAAATAAAATCTGGCAAATGATCTACTACCCAAATAAACTGAATACAAGAAAGACATAAAAGATTAGTTTTGAAATAAAAGTGTACATCATAAAAAATCCCCTAGACATGGGAAATTCTCCGGTCACAAATTCTCTATCCGATGAACAAAATGCATTCGGAAAAAAACATCTCATATTATATGGGACTCCCCCCCCAACTACTTTAATTGAAAGTGCGTTACATTTGTAAGTTACACTCAGTTGCATTTCCTGTACAAACACAGTGGCTTTCACGGTTCCACTTGACAAAAATACAACAACTCGAGATATGAGAAAAAGAATAGTGCAAATCAAACCATAGATTAAAAATAAAATATCAATATAGAGTTCGATCCGATTATAAACTTGCATACTCTTTGCAGAGCATTGGATGCCTTGTTCAGGTAAAGAGACCAACCATCAAAGCAATTGCCACAGACTCCGCCCGATGCAGCATAAATTACCATCAAAGAATATCTCCAATATTGAGCTGTAGAAGTTTTAATTTGTTTCCTAAACTAGCTTGTAACATATTCCATCAACTGACACGGAGCCTATGCAAGCAAAAACTGAACTCTTGATCATGTTTATTTATGTGCAGGAAAGGAATCCTAAGACGGTTTTCCCATCATATTTATGCATGCTCTGGATTCAGTGCCACAGCCTCCTGGTAAATCATATCTTTTATCTGCTCCTCTCCTATAGCTTGATGCTCGAAATCAAAAGAAAATGGCTTTGAGCAGACAGGTTCATCAGCTATGTCATGTAATCTTGCAAGGTAGGGATGTGCAAGTGCTTCTTCAACTGCAAATTAAAGAGGAGCAAGTCGTCATTTTCAGATGGAAGGAAAGTTAAACGGAAGGATAAAAGGGCAAATATACCATCTCCAGTCTAAAGGTGTTCATCCCTGAGAATAAAAATGTAGTGTAATAGTGCTCCGACTCCCCTGGACCCGGGGAGTACAAACACGATTCTGAACTAAACCATGGCATAAATTTCGCCTAACTGAACTGAAGTACTTCAACTTTATAGGATGGTTAGCATCTCTGCAGAGCTAAGGATTTTTCCTTGATCTATTTAACATTATATTATCAGACACTACTTGAGTTGATGATGACCTGTTTAATTACTAATTGCGAAGAGAAAAGTAACCAAGGAAGGATAATGCATGTATATAACCGAGACTGTTTATGGTCAACTGGATCGAGAAAAGAAAGGTAACGGTGGGCGAAAATGATTGTGCTGTTAATAAGTGTTTTTGGTATTCCAGGTGCTTATCCAGTCCGTGGTGGGCTGGGGTTTGGGAGGCTGTTAGTAAGTGTGTGTGTGTGTGTGTAACTATCTTGGCAGACAGAATCATTTAACAGCTTGCAGTGAAGAAGAAAGTCACCTGTAATTCTTTTAGCTGGATCAAATGTCAACATTTTATCAACAAGATCAATGGCTAATGGATTCACATGCGGGAACACTTTAGAGAGCTGCTGCCGAGGAAAACGTGGCAGTTGCCGGATATATCTTTTTGCTTCCTCGTGTCGTACAAAGCCAAGATCAGCATCAGTGGGTGTTCCTAGAAGCTAAAATCATGCAAGAGAACGATGAAACATCAGTCATGGTTGATCGTCAAAAAAAAAAAAAAATTCAGGAGAGCTAGATGTTCTTTTTTTTTGGGTGCTTTTATAATTCTCTTACCTCAGTCAATAAGCGCATTTGGTTGACATGATCTTTTCCAGGAAACAATGGTTTTCTGTTCATAAGCTCCATGAAGATGCAACCCACTGACCAGACATCAATTGCGGCAGTATAATCTGATGAATTTAGGAGCAGCTCAGGTGCCCGGTACCATCTAGTCACAACATACTCTGTCATGACTTCATTTTCCATGTTTGGGCGGGCAAGACCAAAATCAATGATCTTAAGATCACAATTTGCATTCACCAAAAGGTTGCTTGGTTTAAGATCCCTATGAATTACTTTTGCAGAGTGTATATATTTCAGGCCTCGAAGGACCTGATACAAGAAATACTGCAAATTGAACAATTAAGGAAAATGTCAGTTCCAGCTCATAGGATTTCAAGACTTCTTCAGTATCAACGATTTCTTAAAAAGAATGGAATCAAATTCATGAACTTAAATTGAAGGAAAAAGGGTTTGACCTGAGAATGCTCTTCGGACAAAGATTGATTGGATCGAATAATTTGGTGAAGGTCAGTGTCCATGAGCTCTGTGGCTATGTAGACATCAGAAAACTCCCTCCTCAAGGGCGGCGGAATCACATCTCTTATGGCGATTACCTGCATTTGTGAGAACCCTTGTTCAATATGCTAAGTCCCAGAAGCAATCATGTCTTAATTCTACTATGAAGACTTGGTTTTGAAACAAAACAGGTAGGCAAACAATCAACATCTCAGCACAATTGCACGCAAGAAAATTTGCATTTTCTGAATACCTACTGTCTGCTGGGCTAATGCTAACACCCTTTCATCTAGTGGATTAGGCAGGGAGATCATAGTCTTCCAGAAAACAAACGATAAAATTGAAAAGCTAAATGACCTTGCAGTATTAGATAAATTTCGATTTTATGATTTCAAAGTGTATTCATGAGCAAAGTCCTCGATATGCTAGTCGATTAAGCTGAAGATAAACTTGATAACAGTAAAACAAGGGAAAAAAAAAAAAGAAGAGCAAGCTCTGTAGTGAAAGAGTTACATTTTCATGATCCAAATGGCGAAGAAGCTTGATTTCCCGGAGAGTACGTTTGGCGTCCATGTAATTATCGAAAGCATTGGCAATCTTCTTTACAGCCACCATCTCATTCGTCTCCGAATTCAAAACCGAGCTTCAAGAAACAAAACGAAACGAATTACATCAGGGATAAACATTAAATTCGATTTGATCGAGAAAAATCAATTTCAATTCAACTGCCGGATATAAAATCAATACCAGACGATTCCATAAGCTCCCCGGCCAATAGGCATGATCGGAGGGCGGTACTTAGAGGTGACCTCAAACAGGTTTCCAAAGATGTTGTACTGAACAAACTGCCCGCCGTTGGTAAAAACCGCTGGAAATTCGGGGAACTGACTTCCGGACATGTTATAGTCTGCCATCTTCTTCTTCTTCCTTGTTTTGCTTTTTTCTTGCTGCTCGTCCGTGTATTATATAGTAGTACTTAAATCAGCTTCAGGCTGGAGCTAGCTAGCTCTGCGTTGTGGGTGTGCGTGTTTTACTTTTCTGGGATTGAGTCAATAACTGAATCTATGACAGATATTTATATGTACATGAATAATGCTATGATAGAGATCAATGAAGTCTGCGGGAGAATTGTGAGAAAGATGGACGGGGAATTGCCGGGCAATGAAGAGGAAGGACGTCAGAAGAAGCGGGAGGGACGACGCGGTTGCCATTTGACTGCTCTTACATTTATTTATGCGCCTAATTTTTCCACCACCTCCACTTGTCATTTATCTATAAATTAATCTTCAGTTTTAAAATAATAATAATCCTCACCATTTTTTTTAAAAATTTAAATAAAATGTTTACCATTTGGTGACAAAATATTATCGATCTGATGGAGTAAAGATATATATATATATATATATATATTCGTCTGTTCACCTCTTTTTCTTTTTCTAAAATCTAAACCAATCATTGCCTCTCTCTCTCTCTCTCTATATTCACCGTCTTGTCTACAAACTAGTATATTGCAAAATGCTGCGTTTTGGTCAAGATGACAAACGACAGCTTCAAACTAATTTTGCTTCACGTGTAGTGTTCAGGCTAATTGAGTTGGGTTTATCACTTCCTTTGTAATTTTAAGTTTACTATCAGAAAAAGTTATATATAAACATGGCAATAAAACTCAAAAAATATGAGAATATTACTAGTTTCATAGTGCTCCATCTCTAGTCTCCATCCTCACCCTCCTTTTCAAAGAATAAAAAACCAATTTTGTACTAAATGGAATTTTGCAGTTTGACAAAAATAAATACTTCCATGATCATAATTGAAAATTCATGACAGCGTACAGATCAAGTAGAGATTTGGCTAACCTATCATTTAGCGACAACTAGTGGAAATAGCACGTTCTATGTGTGTACAAATCTAAAAAGAAAATTTTTTAAAAATATACTTAGGTTGTGTTTGGATTGCATTTTTCATGGAAAAATTACTGTAGCGATTTGATGTATGTGAAGCAAAAGGTAATGGGAAAATGTGATCACGGAAAAAGACGTAATTTTCCGACGAAAAATGGCAATCCAAACAAGGCAATTGTTAGAGGTTTTGTTTCAGAAATATGGATAGAAGAATTGTATTTTTCTTTTTCTTTTTTTTTATAAAAAGTTGTTCGCAGTTATTGACTCATTGGAAGTTTTGTTAGGCTGAAAAAGGGGGGTATGTGTATGTGTATGTGTGTGTGTGTGTTTATTATACTAGTACTTATATAGGGTGAACAATTTAATAAATTATAATGAATATTGAAAAGATATAATTGACAAAATAAATTATAATACTTTTTTTTTACACCAAACCCTATTCAGACTTTATACATAGATAGAAGAAAGATGTGTAAAAGTAATAAACTGAAAAGGAAAAGAATACATTAAAATTGTTTACTAAATTAATAAAAGGAAGACACATGTAATAAAAATAGAATAGAAGAAATGAGCGATGTGTAAGTCAGCCGCCTGCTCCCTGTGTAATTGGAGTTTGGACCTGTGAAGAACGTGGGCCTATCCTAACTCAGTCTTGCAGCTCACGCTGATTCCTTTTGTATCGTTAAAGATGTCCACTCCACCTACACAGTTTGACTAGTTGTAACTTGTGAGTCGAAAGGGAAAACTATATATATTTTTCGTTTATTTGAGGGCCAAAAAAAACTTAGCATTAATAGAACTCAAAGAATGTGGATGCGAAGTAATTATTCTCCGCTCTTGTCACTTAAACCAAATATCCGATGATGTCTGTTTGGATTGTAAGTTATTTGGGATTATTTGGGATATTTTTACTGTAGCACTTTTTGTGATGTGATGTATGTGAGATAAAAAGATATTGGGAAGATAAAAAGGTGTATTGGAAATTGTAAAGATGATGTAAGCAAATAAAATTGGAGAAATATGAAGCAATCCAAACAAACCAATACTGCCAGAAATTAACTACTAATTAGTAGTAGTAGTAGTACTATTTTTCTTATCGGTTCACACAAACACATGGTTACGGAAAAGAATTGTAAAACCGCTAATGATATTTCTTAAATTTTTGTGATTAATAATTATGAAAGTTAGTAGTATTTCTTATGATAATACTGATATATTCGATCGGAACAAATAATTGAACAAAATTGGGAATCTTAATGGTTACATTTTGTTGTCCTTTTGCCCTTTTGTTTGAGTTGATCAATTCTTTAGCTCGTAAAAGAGCGAGTTGAGGTTGGGGGGGACGAAATAACCGAGCCTTGTTTTGACTTTTGAGAAGAAATGGCAGCCTTCATTAGATGTCGATGTTTGACCAGATTGCAGCCTGCAGGAGGACCTCCTCCCTCCCTCCCTATCAACATGGATGAACATGAAATACTGACGACTGACTTGGTGACACATTTCCCCACACAGACTGCGTCAACTCTACACCACAAACTGCGGTTGGAAAATTTGGAATTAATAATAATTATTGCAATACGACATAAAAAGAGAAAAGAGGCAAAAATTATGTCACACATCCACTAAAATAAAAAAGAATAGTTCTGATGAGGGAATTCCTACTGTACTTGCACATATAAAAAAATACTTTTTAAATCTCTTGAGGAGTTGGTCGAGACGGTAGAGTTGGTACCATGACTTCCCGCCAACTCGGATTTTTGTCCATCGCACAGAGAGCTTGCCTAGTGCACCTTACCCCTCCGTATGCTTGGTGGGTTATTGTATGGGGCGGAGTTTATCCTACACGCACTCTCGGATAACGGTTGCGGATTCCCTTGTTAAAAAAAAAAAAACTTTTCTTTTCTTTTCTTTTTTTTTTGTGTCTTGCATATAAAAAATACTTTTTCGATTTTCTTTAAAGTGCCTGTGAATATTTTTTTCAGAACGCTTGCCCTTTTTTCATTGGGTGAAAGGTGTAGACACATGAGAAGCTATAGCTGGAGAACCACTATTCTGTCAAAATAATTAATATTTTGACAATTTAAAGCAAACAAAAACAGATAGACTGTCTCCACCGTTGGCCTGGTGATGTTGTTCGGGTCAATTGCCTATCCAGAATGAAAGTGTGTTCATCTGTTCCAAAGTGTTGACTCTCACATGCAGTAAGTTCAGCTTGAGATAAATTAATGTTTTTGCTAATAAATAGTTTGGTTGCCAAAAGATTTTTTGCCTTACTCTTTGCTTTGCTTAGAATTTTAACGTACTTATTAGTGGCCGTTTCATGAATGTGAACGAACTACACTTCGTTAAGCTCATTAAATGAGACCATACACATCACATAAAAAATGTCCAAAGCGAGAGGAAGCATATTTTTATTTTGGTCTAATGGTCTTAAAACTCGAGTAAGCATGACTAGAAAGTAAACTTCAATTAGAGAAGTTGAAAAAAAAAAGGTTGAATTATTCTACGTCTCTGTAACATGGAACTGTCCTAATTTCTTATGCATATTTTGGAGGTCAAAGGCAAAGGCATGGAACGCTGCTGAGGTTTTCATTCTTTAACTAAAACCATATCATCATTTGTTTTTCTTGTGGACTTCTGAACAAGACTAGACAATTGATCACTGAATTGTTACAATTTTGCAGCAGCTTGACCATATTTAGCTTTTTGACATGAGAAACTTTATCATAGTTCATCGACTATAGCATGTTAACTACAAACTTCACTGTTTTCCGGACTACAAAACTTCAAAATTTCGAATAGTTAAGCTGCCTAACTTTCAAAATTTAGCATTCAGTTTCAAAATTGCGTTTACAAAATAATGCTCTTCAAATGCGCAAGAAGTCAAAATTGAATTCCGCTTTCCGTTGCCTATGTTAATATATCAACCCGATAGAATTTACTAATCTAACCCTTAATCATCAAAATGCACACTTTACTTCTCACAACTCAAATTTCAGGCGAATCCCTTAACGTTTACAGGACATCACAGAGACTCCCAGGGGGAAAAGAGAGGACAGAATGGATACACCATACCGAGGGGAAAACAAAAACTGAACGGTAGTTTCAGCAAACTTCTCTTATTGGTTGTGTAACGTTTGGTACTACATTAGACGAACCTTCTGCCGAGGCACGTTTTTCTCAGGGAAGATTGGATCGGGTTGCTCAAGAATTTATCTCATAGCAAGTAGAAAGTCTTGGGAGCTGCTCTGGCTCCGAACGATAAAACAGATTCGGGAACCACGATTTGATGCTGTGGAGGCAAACAATATGGAAGCGCTGCTAAAGCTCTAATTCCTTTTCAGTATCCAAAGAAATCAGGCGCTAAACAAGAAATCCCCACCTTAGCGCATATTTTGAATTGTAAACCTTAAACGGAAGTCTGCCTGGACTTAATTTTACAGATTAGCTTCACCCTATGTTTTGTTTTTTTTTTTTTTGGGGTAATTAAAGATGCATTAAAAACAAAAACCAAATACAACACTCAAATCAACCCAAATCAATACCCATAGAAAATGGCTACATTTCGGGATCACAAGATACATCCCAGCCACAAGTGCATGCCGCCATGTTGTCGCATAAATCAACAAGTCTAACCCCGTCTTTAAAAAAGATATTCCCTACCAAGCCCCCGCCTACAGCCTAACAAACAATGGACTCGATCGATTTCACGACTAGCAGAATAGCCAGGACCAACAGCATTAACACAATCCACCTATATAGAAACACTGAAAATTGCAACATTTTTAAGCCATAAACACAAATAAAAGAATTCCTAAAGTCCAGTAACAGTCCTCAAATAAAAAATTTGAACCTTCTTTCAGTTAGTATCTACTTAGAATTATCCTACCACCATATCGCTAATGTTACATACCCCAGCCAATTTCGCCAATTGGACGCTCACGCATAATCAGACCGTCTCCTAATGTGACTTATTAGCATTGAAGCATGCAAAAAGAAAATTGCTATTCCGTTTGTGCCCAAGTTAAATGTTTAAATTCCCACCCATGCCCAATTGTGAAACATTAAGATGCAGTAGTAAAGGGAGGAGTAAAGACAGACAGACATTCTAGTTTATTTCCGGGAATATGAACGACCATATAAAGTTCCCATTATCAACGTTTGCAACATCCATTTCTAAATTCTACATCATTTAACCAAAAAGTAGCTCAAAAGGAACTAATAATTTCCACATCAGACAGCAAAAGGCAATCATAATCAGGTGGCCATTCCCAACCCTTGTTCAATCGCTCAAGCTTCAGCAAATCTGCAATAGGCAACAATCAGCATATGAGACCTCGAAATAAATCGGTAAGCTATTGCCTGACGCTTGTGCAAAATCAAATTGTACTAAAAGAACTTACCCCAACTCAGAAAGTTTCTGGTGAGCAACTGCATAATCAGCCAAAAAAGCATCTTCGTCCTGAAAAGGAATTGGACAATTATATTATTGCAGGAAAGCAGGGTAAAAAACAGCAAGTACAGGTACTTTGGAAGTAAAACATTTAAAAGTTAAAAAAAAAAATATGATCACTGGGAGATAGTAGCACAAACCGCAGCATATTTCTCAACAAGTGGGCGGAAGGCAGGATCACTGAGAAGAGCCTTGTCTGAAGGCAGCTGCAGAAGTCCTTCTTTATCCCCACTCAGAAGCTCCCTGTTAAATTATAGCAGAAAGTAGTTATTTACACCACATATTCAGATGAGATAACAGGGGATTTGACCTAAAAAGGCATCTCATTGAGGTCTTACGTAAAGTAGGAGTTGTCAAAGATAAGGGGGTTAGCTGTCCACGGGCCCTCAAATCCAGAGCGCTCCTTGTGGCATCTTCCCTGAAGAAATATTGCCGAAGCCCAAGATAACATCAATAGCGTGAAACATAGAATAATACTACAAAATTAAGAGATAACTAAGTTCTAAAACTATATGGGGAGCAGAACAAAGCAGAGTAGCATTTACAGACCAAAGGTGTGGCCACCAGAAAGAGCAACAATATCCTGGTCAGAGAGACCCATTTGTTTCACAAAAACATCCCTCAAATGGTCGCAACCTACAAGAAGATTGCAACATATAAATAAGCATGAATTCTGTTTTATTCATTGCTTTGAAAGGTGTTAAAAGTTTGCATTGCAGTTTGTGACATCATGCCTATTTTCTCGTTCATTGTTTAAGCAAGGGACACTAGAATGATTACTTACCCTTAGTAGCATCAGGGAGACGACCTTCGACTGGTGGCTCCGTCTTATCCTGATATCACAGAAGTGCAAAATCAGAGAGCATATCAAGCACTCGGCTTCATTTAGAAACATTCAAAACTGATCTTGAAGTTGATAAAACATTCAGAAAAATCAAGATGTGATCTTCTTTACGCTTAGAATGACAGCCCGTTACTGACTCTAGAAACCAAATAAGTAGTCAATCCCATCACTGTGTCAAGGTCAACAACAAAGCACAGCTAGACTTGGAACATTGAAGGAGTATACATTGTCAAGAATTATTTTGGTCACAAGGGCTCAAGATTTCAAGCTCGAAAAAAGAAAGAAATATTTTGAGTAGATGAACAAGAAGAAAGAGCCAGAGGTAAGGGGACATCAGATAACATCAGCCAACTTGCAGTCTTACACGAACAAAATGACTAATGGGCAAGAGACTCAAGTCAAAAATTTTCGAGTGTTACCCTGCATTCCATATGACTTGTCCTATACAATGTAAAAGAATCGTGTAAACCATTCTACGGCATTGCACCAAACAAGAAATGCATAAGAGATATGCTGGTACTTATGACCAGGGCTCAAAGACAAGCAAAACAATTAAGCATAAAGAATACAACAAAACTTCTGAAATAAAAAACTAAAAAGGATTCAGGAATTGTTCAAGAAAATCTATTTTCCAGACAGATTTATTAACAGTTAAAACAGCAGAATGTGTGAAGATCAAAAGAAGAGTATCTTATATTCCTAACTTTATTCTTAATTGATCCTCCACTTTGTAGTAGTTACCCCTCTATGACAAAAATCAACGGTAAAAGACCTCAAAAGGCATCCCCACAATAACATGAGGTGATCTAAAGAGAAGCATTTCTCTTCCAACATTTCAACTTTTTTTTTTTTTGGTAAAAGATGTTTCATAGTACAGTGATTATTGCTTCATAGTATAGCGATTATCCTCTATTAACCAAATTAATAGTAGATGACCCTCAAAGAGAACCTATTCGATAGGCAAGGGCATGCTGAAAGCATAATAAGTAAGAGCAATCAGGTGCAGATAACCTGTCTTCCTGGGTGGAATGGAATATCAGGTCCTCCGGTAACTTCGACAGCGACGACACCAGCTAGCTGCATGCAAGGGTAAACAAACCAGTTACCATGTAAACTAATCCAACCTATGTTGACAAAAACCAATTAACCATGCAAATTCAAATATAGCATCACATAGAAGGGGGGAGGGAACCTGATAAAAGTCAGCATAAGAAAGAGTAGGGAATTGCTCTTTGATGGGCTCCACGAGTCTAATAGCGATGTCAATACCATTGTTGGCACCATGACCTTGCTCTGCCTTCAACCTCATGGTTCCAAAAGGACCTCCAGTCTTTGAGCCCTGGTCATAAGTACCAGCAGAGTGCCATCTGCAACCACAGAACACATTTCCAACCTCATCACATACAATACCCACAAATTTCCATCCACCGACAAAGCATGACAACCTTGCACGAGAGGTACACACTACACACATTCATCAGTACAAATTAACAGTGAGACATACGCAAGACGAAGCATTAAAGGAGCACAGTTCTTCTCGGCGATGAGGCCTCTGAGCTTCCTCTTGGCTTTGTCAAGTGCCTTCAAGTACTCTGCACTCACGGTTGGGTATGACTTGCCCATTGTATCTGCTTACCAAAAAATGAGCAACAATTTCAGACATTCTGTGCAAAAATCAGGTAAAAGAGGATAACAAATAGACACCCACAAAAAGCAGCATCACATCCAAACACAACCAAATAATCTCAAATGCCAGCCTACCTAACAAGACACAGATATTAGAGGTACGAAGAAACGTTTTATTTACCAAAATCCAGAATTTTTATACGATTTCAAAGATCTATCATAAGAAACAGGCTCAGTTATTTTTTCTCTAACGGATCGCGAAACAAAAGCTCACATAGGCCACAAGATCCTTTCCGGTTTCCGCAACCAATATCTTTATCCATATACCCAGGAGTCTTCGGTGTTTGGCTATGTGAAGATGTACGACAAAAGAGTTATTCTTACACACATCGACATAGGTTTCAATCAAACAAAACCGAACAGCATCAAAAGAAGAGAGAAGACACCGGATTAACCAGAGTTCATCTTAAATCAGAGTGATCAACACCAAAAACAAACAATACATCTACAGAGTCAACGAACAGAAACACGATCGAAATGGAAAATCAAAGTAAAGCTACAGAAACTACAAGAAAAATGAAGAAAATATCAATGCAGGATTGAAGATATGCAGATTAGGGAGAATAACAAACCTCGAGACCGGAGAGAGGAGATCGAAGGCAGGGGAGGAATGTAAAACCTAGCAGCTGCACAAGCGTAAGAGTCGCTGAGTCACGTTAGGAGCGCCACGAGCAGAGCAGAGCACAGCGGGAGTGTGGCTGGGAGAGGCTTGAGAGGACATATAAAGGACAGAATGTTCTAGTAACTTAATGTGGACCGTTGGATTGGGAAGATCGTGCGGTTAGAAGTTGATTGGATATTTTGACGGTTGAGATTAGTTTTGGGGACGAAATGGACGACGGGCTCTGTATGGTAGATGGGTAGGTGGAGTTATTGAATAATTCCGATCAGACAATTAAAACAAAAACAAAGCGACGTCTTGGTGGAAAATTAAAAAGTGAACTTAGCGATAATGATGGACTTTTGGAAGTTTATGTGAGATGACAAGATTGACCTTTTGGATTCCACCTGGGGAACTTTCAGAAGTGGCATGCAGGAATGCGTATTTGTAGCACTCCATGCCGTCTTGGAACCCCATTTGAGCTTCTTAAAATCTTAACCACCAACAAAAAGAATAATCAAAAAACTTTTTTTTTTATTTTTGAGCATCCAAGGCCTTGATGTATTATTTATAAGGGAAAATGACCTGTTTCATCCCTTACATTTCGCAAAAATATTCTTTTCGTCCCTCACTTTTAAAATGAAGCAAATTCGTCTCTGATATTTAAAAATTAAAACTATTACATCCTGAACCTAATTTTCAATCTGAATCAAACCATCCAATAACCCAGTAATAAATTTTGAAAATAGAATTGATAGATCATTCAGTCAACTTCATCATATTCATATGACATTTATTAAACCAAAAAAATAAAAATTATAACATAAAAGGCCATTCTTTGTTTTGGAATAGTAGAGTTTTTTTTTTGGATAAATCTTTTCATGCACCGTTAGTATATCTGTTTGCGAATCTAGATGTGTATCATAAATATAAAATTTGGTATTTAAATTAAAATTAAAATGATATGGCGGTACATAAAACCATCAGTGTATATAATGATAATGTAGAAAAGATTAATCTTTCTTTTTTATGTTATAATTTTTTATTTTTTCTTTTTAGGTTCATTAAATTTTACATGAATATCAAGTTGAGTTAACCAAGTGATCTACCAATTACACCCCCAAAATTTGTAATCAGGTTGATTGGTGGTTTGATTCAGATTGAAAATTAGGTTCAGGGATGTAATAGTTTTAATTTTTAAATGTCAGGGACGAATTTGCTTCATTTTAAAAGTGAGGGATGAAAAGAATATTTTTGCGAAATGTAAGGGATGAAACAGGTCATTTGCCCTATTTATAAATAAGCCAAGGTTTAATTTCTAAGTTGTGTCTACCTTGTCTAATAATCTAGTGATTTTAAAGATTCTATTACTCGATAGTTTTAATAACTATTTAAATGTACCTTATATTTCTTCCTCTAATTTTTTATATTTTTACAAAAGGCATGATCTCGTGCATTGTTAATATACTTTTTTCCGTTATGCATTGCTATTTTGTTAAATATCTTATTTGTTTAAATTTTTGCTTGGTGGTCATAAGTTAAGAAAATGTTCAGTTAAGATCAATTAATCTTGTGGTTTTAAAGCAGTTCATGCATTCATAAATTTGTAAGAGTATCAATTTTATCTTCAAGAGAGCTAAATTTTCGTATCTTCATCATAATTCATTCCCCTATGTAAAACTCGTGTTCTTAGTATTGGTTAATCGCAAAACATGTAAGTTATGTCTTTTTACTAATCAAAAATTGTGGAGTTATATAAAATGTGATTCTGAATGTTATGACCACTTATTAATTGTCTATGTTGTCTAATAATCTGTCGAAGTTAATCTAATATTACATTTTATACAATAAAATGATTTTGAAGTTATTGACAATTAGAGTCTAGGTGGTGAAAAAAAGAAGATAAAAGGAGTTTAGGTGGTCAATTAGACTAATCAGTAGCACTAACATTCAAGCGAATCTTCGATAGGGGTCAGTTATACATAATAATACGCTGCACTAGCCAATAATTGCATTTCCTTTGTATAATATCATCTTACCTTGACAATTCCGAAATATGTTACAAGAAGCACTTGATGTACAACTTACAATTTTGAAGTATTTTCGAACACTTGATGTACAACTTTTTTTGCAGTTTCAAATGCATACCAAGTTCAAATGCATGAATATGGCCTCCCATTTTCCAAAGAGTCAAAGACCAATCGCAAATTGGCCAATTATGAAACAGTAGAATGAGGCATGCATGGACGCATAGCGCTGCAGGGAATCATAGCTTCAAACAGGGCATTTTGGTCATTCCATATAGAAATCTTTGACCGGCAAGTGTGAACGCATTGAGTCTCGGAAGATACCATTTAGCTTTCCCAGTTACACGTCATCTCGGACCTTGTCAATAGTAATACTACCCACTTTCCCGTCTTGGGCGTAACACTTGAATAAATCCTGATTTGATTTTTAAGGATCCAATGATTCAAAATATACCACGTGTCAACGTTTCCCAGTTTTGGGAATGAATACTTGATAAGTGGCCAAAGGTTATTGGCCATTGTTCTATTGCCGGTGGCTTTTGTTGCAGGAAATCGCGTTATTGTTACAAAAAAATTTTTTTTTTTCAAATATATTTTTTTATTTTATATATATTAAATTGCTACAATAAATCTGTTGAAAAAGTTATAAAAATAGCAATACAAGCGGAATGTTTGTTTGGCAAAATATTTTATTCTTCATGCAGGCCAAGCGCTGAGCTCATCTGAAACAACCTACTAGCAATTGACAAGACGCAAATGCGGACGCAGGCATGCAGCACTAGTGCTGATGTGGGGGCACCGCATTTCTTTTGTGGCTTTATGTTTTTTCCTCTCTAAGTTTTGGCCTTTGCTATAGAACTTGAATTTCGAATTTTTGATTGAAACGGTCCTTTAAGTCATGTTAAAATTACTAAATAATACCAGTTCAATGTATTCACACTCCACCCTCTGAAAAGCTCTTTAAAACTCTCTTATGCATTAAGTAAGGAGTTTAAATTTCGTCTAATACATTTCACGGGGAAGCACGGTCCATCCAGATAGTGTAGCAGTTCACTTGTTTGGTGTATAGGTTCGTCCCCTAATCCCTATACAAGAATTTTATCTACTGATTCTATCATTACTCGCACGAGTGTATGTCGAGTAGAGACAAGAAGGTGCTTTACTCAGGATAAACTTGACAAAAGGAGATCTGTTCAATTTATGAATTGCTTGGTTCTTCTGCACTATTGACAGCAACGCAACGAACTGATAAATATCACTCTTTCAAAATTCTGAGGGCATTTAAAAACCTGCTGGCATGTAAAATGGTAGTCCAAATTGCTTCTCCAATGATCCCAAAACCATTAAATGGTTTAAATGCAATTTGCCACCCAATATAGAACTCCATTGAGTTTCCACTTCAAATTCGGTAGCGGTAGGCCTAAAGGCCATCTTTAATCATCATCATTTCTATAAGTACCAAAGGTTTCCCAAGTCTCATCATGCCAAGAAAACTGGAAAAAAAAAAAAGCAAGAAAATTGATCCATCGATTAAACAACAACAACAAAGGCCAATAGAGGAAGCTCCGAGTCTCCGGCCCTACCAACTACCAAGATTCTGGCAAGTTTTCACTAAAAATCCAAACGCCAAGAGATGCACAAACCGAAAAGCATGCATCTCTGTTTCGAACCCCACGAACTCCAAATTACGCCCCCTCCTCCATTCGGCTCGCGGCCTCGTTTATCTGCCTACGGGTGTTCAAGGAACCATCATCGGTAAGTATGACAATCCAATTCTTTATATTTTTTTGGTACGTGTTACTTGACTATTTTTCTTTATAACTAAATTTGGATGATTTTTGGTGACTGATGGAAATTGGATAGTCATGTTCACAACAATTTGTGCAAGTTAAAAAACAACTTCTGAGTATTACGTTTACTTATTCCAAGTGTAATATTGTCCAGCAAGTAATTTAAGGTCGATAAAAAAAAAAATTTGTTAAGACACCTAGATGATAGAAGTAATACGAACCAGGTGCTTGGACACCATTTCCCGTACTTTAGATCCAGACAGAAAGAAACTGACGAATTTAGACGGCAAATTGAAGAAATGATACGCTAGTGCGGATTTTTTCCTTGATACATAGGAGTATTTATTTTTTAAAGCCGAAATTCAACGTTAGAAAGCAATCCAAATAAGCCCCATAAGGTATACAAAAACTAATCTAGTAAACTCCAAAAACTGGCGCCTGATTTCTTTTTTTCTATTTTAAAGAACGGTGCCTGCTGCAGACTGATAGCAACGCCCTGGTGTCGTAGTATAAAACCTTCAATGGCAATAATGATTCAGAGGTCAATCACTTCCTCCTTCCTCGTTGAAATCAAGAACCCGAGCAACAAATTTCCACTCCACTACCTTTATAAAATTGGCCCACGAAGTTTTTGCTGCAGCTTCAATCTCAGCAAACCCAAAAAGCATCCCATATACAAGTGTTCTTTCACAGTCTCGTCATCTCTGGACAAAGAAGCTCAAACATTAATCCAACAATTCAACCCCCAAATCCCGATAGAGGAAGCTCTGACCCCACCTAGCTCTTGGTACACTGATCCTTCTTTTCACTCTCTTGAACTCCAACAAGTCTTCTACAGAGGGTGGCAGGCCGTTGGTAAGTTTTTTTTTTTTCCTTAAAACATTAACTTTTTCTCGCGGGATTCTTAGATGGACGTTCCCTTTTCAATATTCTTCAGATTTTGCAGCAGCCAGATTCAAATTAGCTGCGAAAGGCTAATTCTATTATTCGGTTGTTTCATGTACTTATATGTTAATATTTTTATTTTTATTTTTTAATGTGATAGGATATACTCAGCAGATTAAAGATCCCCACCAGTATTTCACTGGCAGGTAACAAAAGTCGTTGTCTCTAATAAGAGCATATGCTCTCTGGATTTGCATGCTAATTTGTATGCAACAGTTTCTTAGCTTGTGAAAATCCGTTTGCCCAAATTTGGGACCATTTTAAAAAGTGAAGTTAAAATTTCTAGCTTATCTTTTAAAGGTACAAAATTCCATGAATGAGAATGCTTTCTTCTCAAAAGTTAGCTAATAAGTGAACTATGGGCCTATGGCAGATTGGGAAATGTTGAATATGTGGTGTGCCGGGATGGTAATGGAAAGTTACATGCATTTCACAATGTTTGTCGACATCATGCCTCGCTTCTTGCGTCTGGAAGTGGGCAGAAATCTTGTTTTGTTTGCCCATATCATGTGAGTTCACAGGTTCCTAAATCAGTTGGTTCAGTCACTGCATGAATGAATTTTTAATTGCATCATGTGGTGATTTTCCTCATATACAAGATAAATGTTTATACTTTGATTGTCGTTATAGTTTTAAGCATTTGGGATTGTGTACAGTGCTCATGTTTGTTTTGGGACAGAGAGTGCAGACCCCTTAGCTGTTTGTAATCGGTTAAAAACACTTTGTAAGGATCTAAGTTCTTTAATGAATGTCTTTGTTTTAACCGCCGCAAATATTTGTTTATGAGTCTACTTGCTACTATGATTTCATTGACTATGTCGTGGCTGGAGGTGTATTTTATCCTTAGATAAATAAGACTTTTAATCAAACATTAGGAACATAGTCCTATTAGCACGTTTATTAAAGTGTGCTTTACAACTTTCAGATTTTTATTATGCTATAAAAAATTTACTGATCTAGGTCAATAAAACGCTATCTCTCTGTTTTTTTTCCCCTAGGGGTGGACATATGGTTTGGATGGTACACTCCTCAAGGCAAATAGAATATCAGGAATCAAAAACTTCAGAGTACATGTAAGGAAATTTCTTTTGATAAAAGTTCCAACTTTTGCACCAAATGTTCACCGATTGGTGGTGTTTTAATAAATATATCTGCCTATGGAGTATAGGAAATGGGACTTGTTCCTTTGAGAGTGGCAATATGGGGACCTTTTGTGCTTCTCAACTTTGAGACTGAAAATCTGCTTCAGCAAGAATCTCAGAGCAACATTGTCGGGGATGAATGGCTGGGCAGTTCATCAGAGTTACTGAGCACCAGAATAAATGACTCTTCTCTGAAGTTTCTTTGCCGACATGAATATACCATTAATTGCAACTGGAAAGTTTGTAATCTTCACCTTTCTGTTGAAATTAGTGATTTAGGATTTACTTTCTTGCACTTGCTTTTTTCTCAGATGAGATCTCCTTACCAGGCTGGTGTTTTCCCTGTACCCTTCTATTCTGTCTGAGTTGGTTTTTTTGCTTAGTATATACATCGAATCTTGGTGTCTCCTTTGTCAAATTATAAGAAGCCCATTTTAACAAATTCTGTTTAGTTTTATGTGGTTGTTGCTCATGGATTAGTTCTTTGCTTGCAGGTTTTCTGTGACAACTACTTAGATGGGGGATATCACGTACCATATGCTCATAAAGGCCTTGCATCTGGTCTTAAGCTCGAGTCATACTCCAGCATAGTATGCTCTCTACTGGATTCCATTTTATGGCCTTCTGTTTGTTTCTGTCTGTTGTTTTCTATTATCTTTCTGCTCTATAGCTAGTTCAAGATTTTCACTGGTCGTGCTGTCTCTGGATGCTTGTAATTCTCTTAATAAACGTGTTTTTCATGTCAATCTTGAACCAGAGTAATTCTTAATTGTCCGCACCTATGTAAGGTGTCAATGATTTCTATCTGGTATTAACATATGTTTTTCTAAATGCAACTGTAAAGGTATATGAAAAAGTTAGCATCCAAAAATGTGATGGTGATGCCACAGAAAGTGCACCAGACTTCGATCGACTTGGCTCAAAAGCTCTATATGCTTTCATATATCCAAACTTCATGGTTAATAGGTCAGTACTAAGATGTACCATTCCTATTATCATCTTTTTGTTGATAGTCAATTTATACCTGAATACAGATAATGCATTATCTTCTTGTTAGGTATGGACCTTGGATGGACACCAATCTGGTTGTACCATTGGGGCCTCGGAAATGTCAAGTGATATTTGATTACTTTCTTGATACATCTCTTAAGGTAGACTTCCTTCTGATAAGTCATTACGTTGGAATTTATTCAACCACTGATTGTGGAATCCTCTAAATCACACTATCATTACTGCAAAGCCAGAAAATCTAACTATAAACAGTGGCATGCTTGTGTCAAATTGGATGTATTTGGGATATAAAGAGCATCTCAAATTGGGGAAAGATGCATACACAATTTAAAAAGTACACAGATTATTTTGCTTTGAATAGCATTAAAGGATTACTCTGGTGCAAGTTTGCAGTGTAATATAGTCTGGCTCGTTAAATGGAGGGCAGCCATACAACTACTCCTTCAAAGAAAGATATTGATAAGAAACGTGGTCTTAGTTTAGCTGGACATTTTGGTACAGAAGATTTGATCAAGAAATTTGAGTTGTAGGAATTGGCAGCAAGGTACTGGACACTTAGAGAAAATCAGATATATATTGTGGAAAAGAGAGCCAAATATGAATCCGTAAAGTCTTTCAAAGGCACTCTGGGATTTTCACCTATAAGACACAATGGAATCTCTCCACCAATGTAGCAAAACTGCAAGAAGTTTAGTTAACTTCTACTAGCAGAATTTATATAAAGGCTAACGTATAGAAGTCCTATATCTGCATGAAATTTGTACATTGTGGTTATCTTGCCTAAGGTACACATGCTATTATAGATTTTTTCCCGCTTCAACATCAGACCATAACATTGATTGGAACGGTTTCCAAAGAACTGTCAGGATGTTATAGCCATCAGTAGAAGGTTATTTAACTGTAGGATGAAGAGAAGAAGTTTGAGAATTTCTTAGCGCAACCATTTGTTAGCAGAATTAGATGCTAGTTCTCCGGGTGATTATGTTGGTCGAGCAGACGCTATTACTGAATATCAATTGGTTTACCACCCCCAGAATTTGATGGTCTTCTTGGCATGCTTTTTTTTTTTTTTTTCCTTCTTGGTTGGAAATATTAGTGAAGCAACCATGAATTGCCTGATGACTACATAAAGAAAAAATGAGTACGAATCAAACCTGCATGCTGGTTTCTTAGCAATTATATAATTGAACTTGGAACATTACCGGAAGCCATTTCTGGTCACGGTACTTACTTCAAAGTTACACTGGTTATGAGATGGCTTCCTTTCAGGAAGGCTCTATCACCTTACATATGGGCTTCTCAAGTAATCGGATTTTAAACTGATTAGTTGCTGCTGGGATTTTACTAATGCACCTTCATTTCTTCTCAGGATGACCATGATTTTGTAGAAAGAAGCTTAAAAGAGAGTGAGAAAGTTCAGGTACATCCAATTCATATCTAATCAAATAAGAAACCTGTGCTTGTCACATATGTTCGAAGTGATGCGTCCTTTGACCTTTTTTGAGGCAATCATGGATCTGCTAAATTGTACTGTGTGTGTGTTTCTGGTCGGAATTTTGCAGGTGGAAGACATTATATTGTGTGAATCCGTCCAGAGAGGCATTGAGTCGCCGGCATACTGCTGTGGCCGATATGCTCCTACTGTTGAGAAACCCATGCATCATTTTCATTGTTTGCTCTACGAAAATCTTTGCAACTAGAAGGCTCTATTTCAGATTGGCGACTGTTATTATCAACAGACCATTTTGAAGTCTCGTGCAGAACATGGAGAAAAAAGCATGCAGTGTAAAAAGTTTAAATGAAATGTTTATGATGATATGGTACAGGCGATGAATCTAATGATCACTGCCAATGTATTTCCATAATTCATGGTCAAGAGAAATATCATTCAAAATTTGAAAGAAGAGATAAGTGCCTTGATTGATGCACCGAATCTCCAAATTCAATGTAATCAAATATTTCAATCCAAATGGACTCTTTAGTAGTGCTAATTAAAATTGGTGACACTCCATCTCCGTAGCTCAACTGATAATTTTTTTTTTTTTTTTTTAAAAAAAAAACTTGGATTAAGGTTCAATTTTCCGAACGTTAATTAAGAAAAATGCCATGTTTACTTGAAAGCAAATAAAAAGAAAAAGACCCCTCACTTAAAAAAAGAAAAAAGAAAAATCCCTGAATGTATTTTTGGGCTAGATTCACAACAATGACTGCATATAGGCATCTCATTAGATTTCTTACCATATACAGCCCTGAATGTGTACGAAAATCCTGCTAATTCCTAGCTAAACCCTTCAATACCTTCCTTCTCTATCTTTCTCTGTCCTTTTTTTTTTTTTCAAATTTCCTACTATCTACTTGTAAGTAAAAGGCTAGCGTAACCATAATTTATTAGTAATTTTATAGTGGTCAAAATCAAAACTATTTTTACTTTCTAGAAAAGATAATATAGCATTTTTATCAAACCAGTTAAAGGAAAGCAAATATTCCCAAAAGTATATGAAAATAGAAAACCTCCAAAACCCGATTAAAATTTCCGGATCCAAACCCGAAATTATACCTGCATAAAACAACCCATCAACCCGAGGCCGACCCCCTTACTCCCCATCTGCTCTCTTTTTATTGTTTTGTGGTGGCTCTCTCTTTCTTCTCCTCCTCTCGCTTTCTCTCTCACAGGGCAAAATCTCATCTTCATCTCTCCCTCTCTCTCCGATTCTCTCCGATCCAATCCAATCCAAGCAAAGTCATCACTGTAAGCTTAAACCAATACTCCGTCTCAAAAACCCTAATTTCTCTCCTTTATCCCTCTTTTGTCTCAGATCCCCATGGTTATTGTTTCCCCGATTGAACCTCATCATCGATATCTGCATTAATTCTTTTTTTTTTTTTCAGTTTACTCGTTGCTTATCAGTAGTTTTTTGATTTTGATTTTGATTTTGTTGATTATTTTTATGGGGCTTGGATTTTGACTCTGGTTTGGCATACGGTTGTCTGATTATAAGATTTGTTTTATTTTGTCTTTTTATTAGGTTTCGCTTTTTATAGGAATCGGTTGGTTGTACACTAATTTAGTTGTTATACAGATTTTAATTTCGTCTTGGTGAAGATTGACGATCTCTTCTTGGATTCGAGATTAGTGGATAAGTTTTTAACGGTCTGACTTTGGATTTAGGAAAGTGAAGTGAACTTCAGGTCAGAAACTCGCGACTAGTATGCTTTTTGTGGGATTTTTCAAGTCTTTATTGCCTCTGGTCTCCATAGTGTGGTTTAGCTCATCAATGTGGGCCGAAATTTCCAAATTGTGTATGGCATGAGCACCAAACCGGTGTTGCATGTCAGTAAAATTAATGATCGTCTGAAAACTTTTGCTGTTTACTGCAAGCTTCTTATTCTGATAGCATCCATGGGTTTAAGCATTTGAATTTTGCTGAATGTATTTCAAATTTTATATTCTTTTAGTGAATGACATATGGAATTTAGGTGAATTGCAATTGTTATGGTTATTCTTTTGATTTATGCAAACTTTTGATATGATGCTTTTGTCTAGGCAATCATGAGCGACGAAGGAGAAAGGACCTGTCCTCTCTGTGCTGAGGAAATGGATTTGACAGATCAGCAACTCAAGCCTTGCAAGTGTGGTTATGAGGTTATAATTTGCTCCCTTTCCCCAATTTTTGTTTTACTGGTTTGGAAGCTTTTTGAGATTGTCACATATTTATTACTTATTTTTTTGGATATTCTTTTGATAAGAATTTTCAGTATGTGGTCTGATATGAGTTGCAGAACCACTATGAAGTCAATGTTGTGTAATTGTCGCGGAACATTTCACCCCTACGGCATAGTTTCCTTCACATTCACTATAAAGTCCTCACCTTGTTCTTGAAGTGCTACTACATTATGAGTGGCCTGGTTTTTCCTTCACCTGTTGTTACTGGTATCCGTTGGTGGCATTAATGGATCTTTATATTTGCTTGACTTGTTGCTCTAATCTGTCCATATGGTATCCATAGAGAACAAGTGGCTGTATGGCCTGTGCTTTGTTAAAGTTGCCACCCAACTGATGGATCTGAGGCAGAGAGGCACGAAACTATGATCTTGTATTGCCTTTAATGTGTTCTGTTGAATCCTTAAGTTGAGGGCATGATGGCAACTTTAGAAGTCATGCAGATGCAATTGAGTTTAGGTTGTTTAGGAGGTTTTAATTTACTCTTAATCCTGCCATTGCAAGTTGAAGCTTAGAGGTATTTAACATACAAGCAAACACCTCCATAATTAAGATTGTAAATGCATTGGTTTGTCTTAGACGGGATGTCAAATTTTGGTGGAGACCAATGGATGTCTAGCAATTCTGCTGGTGGGCTATCAGATATTAAGTGAGATTCAAATTAATCAAACTACTGGAATATCCTCGTATTACTTGCTTACTTTTCCTGAAAATAAGACATGAAAGATGTAATGGTGTAAGTTTTTGATATCTTGCCAAGTCGTTTGATTGAAAGGTGTAGTCCCGAACAACCTCTTTCCCTACCCTTACATAAAACATAGTTTAATTGACAAGGAAGACAGAATGCTGTAATGCAAGGAGACAGTTTTTTTTCCTGCTTATTGGATTGGGCTGTCGAACACACACTCTGTTTATAATATTTCATAAATAGTTTCTTAATCATCAAAGTCCTTTTATTTTTCTGATAAGTGATTGCTGTCAACATCTTGATGCTTGGCATTCATCTCTTCAGATCTGTGTCTGGTGCTGGCATCATATAATGGACATGGCTGAGAAGGATGACACAGAAGGTCGGTGTCCAGCATGTCGTACTCCTTATAATAAGGAAAAGATTGTTGGGATGGCAGCAAATTGTGAAAGGTAATTATCTTTACAAATTGAAGTGCTTTGGGAACTCTGCCACATCAAAAAACAATAATCAGCTGCTTTTCTGCTGTTATCATGGTCATTTTGGTTATAGGTTGGTGGCTGAGATGAATATGGAGAAAAAATTCAAAACACAAAAGGGGAAAACTAAAAATTCTGAAGGAAGGAAGCAACTTAGCAGTGTGCGAGTTATCCAAAGGAACCTTGTCTATATTGTGGGATTGCCTCTTAATTTAGCAGATGAGGAAGTATAGCTTCTGTTTCTTATCTCCTCCTCCATCCCATTTTCCCGGTTGTATCTTTACATTGATTGATTGGTGCTGTTGTTCGTGATGCAGCTTCTCCAGCGGAAAGAATATTTTGGTCAGTATGGCAAGGTTATGAAAGTGTCTATCTCTCGTACAGCAGCTGGTACCATTCAACATTTTGCAAATAATACCTGCAGTGTGTAAGTGTATTCTTTCTAAGACCTAAATTTGCTTTTAAGTTTGAGTCTGTTTCTGACTTGTATCCTTAACTGATTATATATGACAGCTGGTTCTTGATATTTTGTTAGGCAAATAATTTATTTTTGTTTTCTTCTTTTACCTAGATATATTACATATTCAAAAGAAGATGAAGCAGTTCGCTGTATTCAGTCAGTACATGGTTTTATATTGGAGGGCAGATCTTTAAGGTGGCTAATTGTTACAATTAAGAAATGTGATCATGCTTTTGATGTGCAAGAGAATAATTTGATGTTCATTGCTGCAGGGCTTGTTTTGGAACCACAAAATATTGTCATGCGTGGCTGCGAAATGTGGTATGGTATTGGGAGGCAACTTCTATTCAACTTTGAGTAGGAATTGTCATTAGGTTTTATGTGTCTTGATGTATCTTTTTCTTTATCATTTCAGTCGTGTATTCCAAGCCTTGTTCTCTGTTTGTACTCTTTTCCATCCAGTGTGTCTCAAAATGGATTGATGTAAATCTTTGAACCTTTGTTTCAGCCTTGCAGCAACCCTGACTGTCTATACTTGCATGAAATTGGTTCACAAGAGGACAGTTTCACAAAAGATGAAATAATATCAGCTTTTACAAGGTAGTTTTCTAGTAGTGGAGTTTCCTTGTCTTTTAGTAAAATGTGCCTGTTTATTTGTGCCCTCATTTATAGCAGATATGGAATTACTTGGCAATTTTTTTTTTGGAGCTGCTTATATGAGGGATATCTTATGATAATGTCTGATAATCGTTAACGATTGCAGTTGATGGGTATTATCTTATACCTTATGTGAAGAGGTTACAAGTTTTGATATTTCATTAATTTTGTCAACCTTGCAAGACCTTGCACTGAAAGAATTTGAACAATTAGAACCTTTTAATACTCATGGTGACCGGCAGGGAAGGAGAGTTTCTGTTTGATACTTTCTATCCTAGGAATAATGGACGTACTTTTCATGGTACTTTAACTGCTAGACTGAAAGAGGCCTGAGCTGTGGTGTGAACATTATGCATGGTTAACATGCCTTTATCTGGTATCTCCTGAAGTGTGCCATAATTATTAGGTCATTTGTATGATGATCATATGAAGGTTCACAACTCAAGATTTTATGTGTCTTGCTCCTGTTTAGTACTTCTCTTACCATCAGTGGGACATCACATTAACTTACATGGTGATTCTAAAGGAGTAGAGTTCAACAAATTACGGGTGCTACAAATAGTTTGCAACGGCGCTCGGGAAATGTCTTACCACCACCGGCAGATGATTACTGCAATAACATTTCTGCTTCCTCGGGCAAACCAATTAGTAAAACTTCTACAAATGTAAGATTTTCTGCTGTCTACAATTTCTGACTTGAGATTTCTGGGGGTATACGGGATTTTGTCATAACAATAGTGTTGCCTTTGTCTTGCAGAATATAAGTAGCAGTACAAAAAGTTCACCACCGAATAGTAGTTCTGGGAGATCTGTTGCTCTTCCGGCTGGAGCCTCATGGTATGCCATGTAACTGATCTGCATTATCCTCTGATTTACATGAGGATGAGGAACCAATAATGGACTTTGTGATTTTGCAGGGGAACACGTGCTTTGAACAATCAGCTGACATCTATTTTACCATCTTCCAATGGACCACAAAAGCAAAAATCTGACGCTTGTAATGGGCCAGTTACGTTCTCTACAGCTCTTGCAAGCTCAAATCACATTCCTCTGTCCCATGCTGAGGTTGGGAAGAAGCTTCCTGCTGAAGAGAATAATAAAACTCAACTGGAAAGCAAGCAGATGTTGGAGCCTCTTAAACAGAATTTAGGTTCAGATTCTCCAACTACCATGTCTGATGTCCCAAGCCGATCTAGTAATCCTACTACTGCAACTACGAGCAGCAAACTATATGGCTTACCTGCATCTAAAGATAAAGATAAACATGTCATTTTGTCTCCTAAAGTCATTAACTCTGACGACACCTCCTCAGAATCCTCTGGATCTGGTTCAGTGAAAGATTTAAAAGACGATATAGATGAAAAAGTTAAGACTTTATCCAGTGATATGTTGTCATTGGCCATTGATGATAAATGTCGTGGGGTAGAACAAATCTACCTAGAACCAAGAGAACCTTTGACTTCTCAGACAACTGGGAATGCAGTGGAATCTAACGGTGATAGTTATCTTCAAAGGAATAAATATTCCGAAACTCCAGGAGTGCAAGTTGCCTCGCATGAAGAAAAAGATGACTTGCTATCTTTTGAAGACCAGAGACTGAAGGATCCTGAAGTTATCAGTGATGCTAGTTACTTACCAAATAGTTCTCATTCTTTACTTTCATCGCTAAACCATAGAGGTTGTTCTCCTCTGAAGAGTGGTCCTTTCAATGGTGATGGTGATCTTCATGTTGTAGATAACAAAGTTGATTCCGTATTGCAGTTGTCTGGTACTCCAGTTTTGTCTAGCGGGTACCCTGAGAATCAGTTCAACAGTTTTGCGTCTTTGGCCAATAATGTTGAACATTCTTATTTTTTTACTAATGCTGAGAAATCTAAGCATATTGGGAGATATGATAGTGAAGTTTTGAGTGCCAGCCACAATGTTGCTTTAGATATGGGGGAGAGCAGCATAATATCAAATATTTTATCGTTGGACTTTGATTCTTGGGATGAATCATCATTAACTTCACCTCAGAATTTGGCCAAGTTTTTGGGTGAAATTGATGGACAAGAAGGCTCCCATGGAGTTGTGAGCCCCTGGAAAGTACAGCAAAGCAATCAGTCGAGGTTCTCCTTTGCAAGAGAGGAGGATCCTATGAATCATGCCGCTGATGGTGAATCATCTCTTGGATATATTGGTCAAGCTTTTAGGCCTCAATATTCCGGCCATGACTTTGTGAATAAAGCAAGCATCCATTTAGATAAGGTTGGCACTCGAAATGGTATGTCATTGGTAAATGCTGAGGAACCTGATATTTTTGCCAGCAGTCATTCTCTTATCACTTCTAGCAAGCTTCCAGGTGAGTTAAAGTTCATCTTGGATTGATACAGTGTGCTTTATTGTGTCATTTGATTGCCGCCTTGACGAAGAAGTTTTAATTCAGAGCATGTCCAGTTGCATGAGGTATAGAAATCCTATACATCGTCATTTAATTGGGCTTGTGTGTAGGATACTTCTGTGGTTAACAAGCTCACTTCTGCTGAGTTTCATGCTATGCTATTTCTTGCTTCTCTGACATCCATTTCTATCAGTTCTGACTTTGTCTGTGTTTCCTCTTTCATTCTGTGTTCATGTCAGAAGGCATTTTTAATCTATTCTATTTTCTTTATTTCTGGTATTTAATTGGAATTTTCACTCTCTTATGATATTATAGTAATGAGAATCTTGTTTAGGAGCTTCAACTGAAGTGTCAGCTCCACTTTGTTTATTTAACTTTTTATTTGTACGTACATTTGTCTGCTGTACTTATTATATCTTTGTTATCAAGTAATGTCTCCTTCACAATTCACATGCCATTCTCGTGTGTTGGCCCCTTAAAACAAAGCAGTGATGAACCGATGAACTTCTGTATAGAAGCCTGGCATCTGACTTGCATAGGAGAATGTTGTTGAGAAAAGGTGATAAAAAAAGGAGGAAAATATTCAACAGTCCGGGTTTTTAGTAGTTTGCTCAGTTGTGCCTCATGTTTATTATAAATTAGAAGCTTTTTTTCCTAGCATTTCTACACATGTATTTAATGTGTGGTTTCTTTTACACCTAGCTTGTGTTTGGTCAGAACTTCTGTTGACCACCTCCTACTACTGTTTGCTTCGAATTTATTGCTCTCCCTCCGCTTGGCTGGTAGTAGTACAAAATGGATGCATGTCTTTGTGTCTGTGTGAATGATAAGCTTGTTATCTTGTTTGTTTTGATAATGCTATGGAATGATGTATGTTTAGTACGACATTAGTCGTCTATCACTTTCTAATCTGTCATGATTTTCCCTCCCATGTTGTTATACTTTTCTCTCTTACCGTCTCTGCTTAAATGTCATCATTCATTGCTAAAATATACAGTTTTTATACTTTCCACAGTTTCAAGATCTCAGGCATCAGCGCCTCCAGGCTTTTCAACACCAAGCAGAGCACCACCCCCAGGTTTTATGTCTCATGAGAGAATCGATCAGACTTGCACCTCATTTTCCGGTGAGTTCATATACTCTCTCCCCTACCCAACCCCCCCATACACACACGCACGCACGCACACAGTAGATACAGCCTCTTTAAGAACGGGCTTACATTTCTTCTTTGGTCACTTCATATACCCCAAGTTATCCCAAGAAAATAAGGGGGGAAAAACTCGATACAGACACATTCATGCTCACCCACTTATCCCAAGAAAGAAATAGCAATTTTTGAGGTTCTTGGCCAAAAAGGTGAAATTTGTCATTCATTTTGTTGGCCAACTATTATGCAGGGCACCCTATGCTTGACACCTCTGCACTCAGAAATCAGTATCAGCCAATGCAGCCTGGAAATGTTATGAGCAATGGGGATATTGAGTTTATGGATCCTGCAATTTTAGCTGTTGGTAAAGGGAGGCTTCCAGACAGCCTTAGTAGCTCTGGCTTAGACATGAGATCAAGTTTTTCTCCTCAATTGAATACCCTTGAAGATAATACAAGGATTCAGTTGTTGATGCAAAGGTCTCTTTCCGCTCATCAGAATCATAGACTTGATGATATGGGAGATGCCTTTTCTTTTGCTGATTCATTTAGAAGTCCTTCAAGGTTAATGGAGCAATCGATGGTGAATAACATATCTCCATATTCACAAGTCAGTCTTCCACAGTCTAGAAATCCTTTGATGTCAAATGGCCACTGGGATGGTTGGAATGATGTTCAGAGTGCAAATAATTTGGGAATGGCTGAACTCCTTAGACCCGAAAGGTTGGGATTTAATAAATTCTACACTGGGTACGAGGATTCCAAGTTACGCATGCCCAGCCAAGGTGATTTATACAACAGAACATATGGAATTTAGTAGAATCAAAGGAACTCTTGGCCTGTGAAGGCCATAATGGTGGAACAAGATCAGATGTGATCCAATGGACAGTGGTCTAGTAATGATACAATAGCTTCCAACTTGCTTGCTTAACAGTGACTTTAAGAGACTGGTTCAGGAACTTTGCGACTTTGTGTTTAGCAAGACGAAGCTGATGTGTGATAGGTCTTACCTGGCTGATTCCGATTGGTAAAGGATGAAACCCAGTCAACAGGGTATCCAGAAACCAATAGGTCAGTATACATGTATATTGTTCTTTTTAGAGCACCAATATTTTGGGGACTGTAAATGTCGATTGATCTGAGTGCACTTGTGTGTGGATGGGTAGGTAGGTTGGTTTGTGCATCTGAGGATGTGTAATTCTTGAATCTCTAAATTATTTTTATCTGGGAAAAAATATCCTTGGATTTGACATTTTGGCATTAATGTTAAATGAACTCTTTAAACTTTTATGTTGGTTACCTATTTAAAGGTGTGAGTTTAAAAAGTTGAGTGTTGTGTGGATTTCAGCAATGGAATTTGTGCATCTTCTGGTTCTGCTCATGTGCAAAAATCTGAGTTAAGTTGGCCATGTGTTTGAATTTTTTAGTTTAAATTGGTTTTCATGACTATTATGTTTGTATGCAGTTATCTGTTGTCTACCTGATATCATAGGTTGCATAAATTGTTTCTTGTCCTTCTCATGGTATTTATAAATTGCAGATGAAGAAATGCCGAGACTGTGGCTACATGTGAAGGTTGAAAGAGAGGTTTTGCTGGAATATTGCGATTTCAGGTTGTTCTCCTGTACTACTAAGGAGTTCTAGTGTTCTGTGTACAATAGCCAAGGAATTTGTGGATAATTTGATGGAGGGGTAAAGTTGACCAGAAATGAAAATAATGCTAATTGGTGAGTTGGTAGTTTTTTTTTGTTTTGGGGGGGGGGGGGGGTTAAAGACTGGGAACCATATTGTAAGTACAACTTGCAGCTGATTTTGTTGGAAACTGTTGTGAATTTTATTTTCTTGCTATTCATTTAAAGGTCGAATATGTGACTTTGGTGTTTTGGGAACTTGGTATCTATATATGCATTGATATACTTGTGAATGCATTTTATTAGCCGTTTAAAATCTTATATTTAGAATAAATTCGATGGTCAATGGAAAGTTGGCCTCTCTCGGATAATTAGTTTCTCCAGCTCTTGATGGCGTGCATGTTGTTTCTAGCACCCAGTGCATAGGCTTTATCTTGCATTTTGATTGCAAACACTTAAAAGAGTTGCAAGCTAATAAGTTGGAATTGCGTGAGAAGGCTACAGGCTTATAGTCGGGCTGGAGTGTTCTTGGTTTCAGGCTGGAAGTTTTAAAGGTCCTGGTGCAGAGTTACTTATTCAGATAGCTGGAGAATTGCTGTGGGTGATCAAGTTAGTTGCACATCTATCAATAAGAAGAAACACGGGAAGTCAATTCCTTCATTGACTCCTGAGCTGGCAGACAAGAGGAAGCAGATCTGCTGTGTGAACTGCGAGATATGTTGAAACTTCTCTTGTAGGTTCGAAGATGATCAAATGTGTTTGAACTGCAAAAGCATTGCACGCCGCCTATTGGCTACATTGAGTTGGAGAGTATAACCAATTGGATCATTGAATACTGGCGAACAATGTAAATGAAAATACTGAAGTCGAAGGTTTTTATACTCGAAAAAATATACACGAGACTTTTAAAAGGTTTACTGGTGTATTGGATTTGAAATTCATAAATTTCGTCCTTAAAAAGCAAAAAAAAAAAAAAGGGAAATTTGCCAAATTGACTTCTAACATTTTCAAAAAAAAAAATTTTAGGCCCTAAAATTTAAAATCAATCAGAATAATTCCTAACATTTAAATTATAAGCCAGTTTAGTCTTAATGCTCGTATTTATTCTTTTTTTCTGGCTAAAAATAGTACACCGGCATAATTTCAAAGGTAAAATCGAAAATATTCGTTAATCCATAAATTTCCACCATTTTCTTTCTTTCTGATGGCTTTCGCCATTTTGCAGCATAGAAGAGGGGAATATGATTGTTCGAATCCCCAAGGTAAGGCAAAATTGGGTTCTTAGTCATCATTTCTTTAGCAGCTTCCACATTTGCAGCTAAGGCCGCATGATGAAGAGTAGTTCGGCCAAGTTGGTCTGCGGCTTCAAGCTGCTCCTTAGCTAACTCCTTCACAAGCTTTTGCACAAACTTTGACCGGCCACAACTAGCTGCCACATGAAGGGCTGTCATGCGAAGGTTGGAGATTTTTGCTATCTTTGCATTTTGATTGGAACGAAATTGGCAACTAGCTTCTTTCCAATCTCCTTCCATTGCTGCTCTGTAGAGTTTTGGGAGTTTGGTTGTTTCAGCTTTATCAATTTGCTGATCCCTTCTCTTGCTGCTTCGCGGACAAATCCCAATGTCTCGGGATTTAAACAACAAGAAGAATGGAAACTGCAGTTGGAATTCAAGAATAAACAAGAAGAAACTATGAAGTAGCAGTAGGCAGAGAACCAATTGAAAAAGCGGTGGAAGTGTTTGAGGGATGCAAAATTATGGATTAATGAATGTTTTCAATTTTGCTCTTGAAATTATGCCGGTGTGCTATTTTTAGCCTGAAAAAAGAGCAAATACGAGCATTAGGACCAAACTGGCTCATAATTTATATGTTAGGAACTATTCTGACTGATTTTAAATGTTAGGAACTAAAAATATTTTTTGTGAAAATATTAGGGACCAATTTGACAAATTTCCCAAAAATATAATTCACTTGGCATTCATTGCGAAAGCAGACGGGGACCAATTCTTGGGCCTGGCCTGTGATGGCATTTGGGTATTGGTCCTACACTGTGAAGGTGTGCTTTGGCGCTTAGGTCGTTACGAGTTTAGGCCTGAACCAGAGCCTTTTTGTATGCGACTGATGCGAGTTTGTTTGATCAGTGCAAGCGGCCTAGTTGGTGCGTTGGTAGAGAGGACACAAAAGACACAGAAGTGATTCGAACCTATACATCCAGAGCTGATGAATTGCTCAATAACAGTGGACCAAACTGTAGGGGCTTTCCAAATTGAAAGGCTTGTGTTTAGATAGAAAATTATTTAAAATATTATTCAAAATAATTAATGTAGTACTTTTTATAATATGTTATATGTTAGATAAAGTGGTAATTTGAAATATAAAAAGGTGATTAAAAATTATATGTTTGTGACGTAAGTAAAATAATTATATCTGAAATAATTTTGAAACACGCCTAGTGTTATTTTATTCTTTTTCACTCAGAAATAACACAATGAAAAAAGTGGGTGATATCTTCTCTTTTTATTTCTTTTTTTTTTGGGTCTTAAGTAGATTTTTTTATTATATCCATGCAATTTAGCTAACGTTTGCAGATCCATAAAGAGAATTCAAAAAAAAAAAAAAAAAAAATTTCCTACATGGAACATGCTTAAGAGTTGTGATACTTGTACCATGTGCTTAAAGACTTGTACAGTAGTTTTTGTTGATCTGCAAGATAACTTTTGCAAGGTTGGTTGTGACTACAAAATGAGCAAGGATGAGTATCAGCTTATCACCAATGCCTTTTTCTGACGTTGGTTATTACGCCAATATTAGCAAGGATGAGCATGTTACCAATGCCGCTACTACTTCTCCCATTGCCACTGATTTATGAACATTAGAGAAACCAAGGAAAGAAAAATGAAAGACAACGAAATAGGGGAGAGCTGAATTCGAAGTGTTATTATGCCACACAATTCTTGGTGTCATGAGAAATTGTGTAGTGAAGCCTCCAAGTTACATACACGATACGTGCATGGTGGTTCCCTTTGTGGCGGCTCTTTTCCTCAGCTTGGATGTCATAATATCTAACAAGAAGCGGATGAAGAGATTCTTAGTTCCCGCTTTAAGAAAAAGGATTCCTCGAAAGATATCAAGCTGTCAAGTAGTGGAGGAACCTTGGGAGGATGCATGAAAAGATTGCACAGACTATTTACTCCTGTTAGTAAATAGTAAAAGTGGTAATGCTTTTATCATTGCTTATATTCCAGTGGGTGCAGTTTGGTCTCCTTAAAAGAGATCACCACTACCCTCCAGTCTGCACAACAGCCATAAGACACACTGGTTTAAAATGGATCCTTTCTCCTTTTTTTGTTTGCGGACCGGAATGCTTCTTTACACAATCAATCAATACTATGCGCATGAGTAAATATTTTTTACCTTCTGGATGCATAAAAAAGCATTCGTTTAAATCATATATTAAGTATGTGCTCTCCTCTTTAGCCTTTAATTAGTCTATCTGTAGATTTACTATTCCCGAGCGTAGGAGACAAATTTGGAACGCTCAAGTTTCCCTACCATTTGGTTGTCTGATTCAGTGCCATAAATACAAAATGTTTTCTTGTTTCTTGGAAGATCGTAGAAAGATCTAAGAGAGCCCCACGAAGCAAAAAGTCCACCTAATCTGAGCATCAAACCTAACAAAATCAAACAAAAAAAAGCAGGAGAGGGACCAGACGTATGATTAATGTGTGAACGAACAGTCAGTCAGTGCTTAAATTCCAGCAGATGGGCTTGGGCCTACCACGTTTCAATCGATATCTAAAGGCACCGATTCAACAGTAGTATTGTCACTGGAGGAAAGAGATTTTTCATGGGACAGTAAAAGAGGTTTGGAGGCGAAGGACAGGGAAACCTTTGAAACCTTGGCGGAAAAAGTGAAAATGGCAGAGGAGGAGGAGGGTATTACAGTGGAATGCACATTGCACATTAAAGCTAAAATCCAAAGCTGGAATCCAATCCAGGCCAATAAGAGCACTAGGCTGTGGTACCACGGGATAACAACCCCAGCAGACCCTCCATCCACACGACACAGGCCAGCAAATTATGTACATTTCCCAACTTGTCTATATCGATTTGTACTCCTCCTAAAACAATAACCCGGAAAATGATCCTTCACCTAGCTGCATGCATATCGTGCAATATCAGGATGATTTACTTAAAAAGGTTGTCATAAATGATCAAAGGATTTTCCGTTATAACTTTTCGTGTTACACTCTTTTTGTTATACTTACTGTCTGTCCATCTCTTTTGTGTTCTATGCAATAATAAGCCAAGTATCCATTCAAGTTTTAACATCTCTTTCTTGCCAGAACATTCATCCTCTATATATATATAGTGCTTGCGTACGTTGTTCGTTTGTGTATGCAAAATTAATCCGAAATCATAGCCTCTTTCATATATAAACAAACATAACATCGGATATCACTACCATGTAAGAATTTCTCAATGCAACTGTCATGATGCACCCTTCCTCGTACTTGAAAGGTTAATCAATCAAATTAAACTGAATTAGAGAGAGCACGTAATAGAGAGAGGAAGGAGCCTAGTCCCTCCTTTTCCCCTCAGAATAAGTCACAAAAAACAAGAAAATTTCAAATGGATGCTGGAGTATTCAAGTCTTGCTACAAGTGGCAAATTAATCCATGCGGGAAATTGTATTTAACAATTCCTTTCCAGGGCCAGGGCCAGGCGCCTGGTCCACTTATCTCTAACCACAGGAGCTTAGACTTGGAGGTACAAACAAATTAATAATAATGTATTCAAAAAGATTTTGCGTGTCTCAATTCTCTGCATCTTCCGAAAGAAAGAGAGCCGAAATCGCAGGGTTGAGCACGAGTCTACTACGCTCTACAGTGCACGTGACTCACGTTTACCGACATAAGTAGCAGTGCCAAGTTTTTACCAGTTCCCAGCTCCGCTCCAAAAAGCCACACATTACAGCAGTGTTCTGCAAGATTTTCTTTTGTAAATAGTTGCCAGCCCAAGAGTAAATACTTGCCTCTACTTTTTACTCCTGGTAAGACCATAAAGTGAAGGGAGACTACCTTTCTTGAAGTTTGATTTATATTTTTTTAGGGAGTTCAATTTTGGGAGGTTCGATTTATATTTACTCATGGCGTGTACTTTTAGAATTTTAATGCAATTATATATGATTGTCGTATTTATGACATAATTTACTATATAAGTAAGTTTCTTCTTATACGCGTAAAATATATATATATATATATAACTGCGCATACTGTAAATTTTGAAGGAAATACGATCGCCTTACCAACCATAACCTACCCAATCCCCTTTAGTAATATTATTATTATTGACATCTTGCTCTTTTCTTTTTTTCCAAGCTCGTAAAGAAGATTCAAGAAATTCCGTGCGACCCTTGCCCTTGTGAGATATACGAGCTGCATGAACTTCACGTTCTACCCATCCGCCGGTCGCTCTCATCCAGACTCTACGCAATGAACTGCAAACGACTGGTGCCTTTTGACACCACATTGACATTAATCCACTGGTTGCTTAGTGTTTTATATTAGACACAAAGGACTAAACTATGCAGGGAACTATGTTTATAGAAGATTTATGTTAGTAATATAAGAATAAAATAAGTAGACCCAAATTTTCATGCGTTGTATCATTGTGCTTGTTAATCCCTTTTTTTCTTTTTTTTTTTTAAATTCATAAGCATATGAAATTTAGATTACCGTGTATGCTACTGGAACCAATTCATATGTTAACCGGCTATACAAATTTGGGTTATGGAATACAATTTTATTGAATCACGCTACATGTAATAGTTAGGGTAAGCAAAATTACTAATGCACATGTTACCCGGTCCATGAACACCCCTAATGCGAGCTATTATTCATTATTAATGAATAACTGGTCAAAGAGATGTAATGTCCATGACAATGTTCGATATTTTGCAGAAATAAAGAAGACATTAATGAGGAGGTGACCACAGCAATTTTTATGTCCCATGGTGTAGGAACTTTTCTAGAAACTCGTGTACTTTTGTACTATTACAGAAAGGGAAAGAGTGCATATTATTACACGGAAAATTTTTTTTTTTTTAAATTATTTAGCGGAGTGTGCAATTTAATACCTTAGGCAAAAGGCAATTGTATTGGACTTGGGATATTGCCCTATTGGCACGTCACGCTTTTTTTTTTCAACTCCGGTAAATGACTTTTCGTTGAATTAATTAAATCTAATCCCAGATTGAACTCCAAAAGCCGACAACTCTTGGAGCCAACCAGGGACTTAACTACCCAACCAAACCCCACCCCAGAAACGATGTGGGATAACTAGCCTAAAGGGGGGAACCCTGCTACTAAGTGGGATACTACCACCCAAGAATCCAATCCCAGGAGCCAGTTGTCTTTTTTCAACTCCAGTAAATGACTTTTCGTTGAATTAATTAAATCTAATCCCGGATTGAACTTCAAAAACCAGAATTTGGTATATTTATAGGTATAAAAAGGCAGGACCAATTATACAGCAACAGCTAATTGGCACGTCACGCATTTACCCGACAGAATTTGGTATATTTATAGGTACAAAAAGGCAGGACCAATTATACAGCAACAGCTAATTGGCTGAAAATTCTTTCAACAAATGCTTTCCAAAAGTCAAATTCCCCTCCCACCCCAACCCCAGCCGAAGTTGTCGAATGCAAACACGAAGAGAATTGTAAGATGGGAAACTGGCCGTTGATAGTAATAAAAAGAGGAGAAGCATTTTAGCCCATTGAACAATGGACTGTAGCATCAGATTTTCCTGAATACCTTTCGATTTCAATTTTCCTCGTGCTAAAAGACCATTATGTGAAAAAAAGAAGTAAGAAGAAAGAGTTGACAACATACACGACACCCCCTTCACCAGGTACTAAGTAGGTTTGCACAAATTGGTAATCATACGGTTGTTGGAATTAAATGAGGTTTGCACAAAAGATACACGACACCCCCTTCACCAGGTACTAAGTAGGTTTTTTTTTTTTTTTTGAAGGAAAGGAGGTGGTAAGTAGGTTTGAGAACAAAAGCTTGCTTCTCAAAGTATCATAACACACACACACTCTTGTTAATTCTAGTGATAAACTGGTGTGCTAGTACTACATGTTTGTTTGTTTATTCATGACTTTCTTTCTTTCTTTCTTGGAGTATGAATAATTTTTTTTTTTTTTTGGTTTACAGCCATTCAGATTTTTTACATACATAATAACCTAAAACTAGAAAGAGCAAATAATTGGAGCAGAATTTGGAGGGAAGTAGTGCTTGAAGATGTCATAATAGTTACTCTTCTGTCCTATTTTGATAGTTCTAGTTTTTCTTTCATACATTTTAAGAAAAAGTAGTTAATTTTGTTGGAAAAACAAATTTAGGTTGCTATTTTTCTATAATACCCTTACATTAAATAGAGTACAATTTTATATTAATTATTCATGAAAACTTGAATTAATGGTTTATGGAAACTTAAATTGACGGTCAAGAAAGAATCAATCCTTATTTTACAATATTTCATATTAAATCTAAATGTATTATATGGGATAGGTTAACAATCTATATTAAATAAGGTAGTTTATACTAATAACAACCTACATTGAATAAGGATATTTTAACAAAATTAAAAGATAACTACATTTTTCAATTTTTTTTTGTCGATACGACAGCTTCCTACACTATAGGGAGGGAGAGGGCCAGGCGAGTGCGTAGATTTTTTTAAGCAATGCCACATTTAATTGTGACAAATTGATGGGAGGCAAGGTTTGAACCCTTGTCTCCCACCCCACTAAGCCTTAATTCATTGGTGGTGGCTACCAGTCTTGGGCTGGTGGTTCTATATTTTTCAATTGGAAAGTGGACTACAATTTGAAATAGATGAAAAAGAAAAATAGGACTATCAAAATGGAACGGAGGGGGTATTTAATGATAACGTTTGCATTAGTTGCGTGATTATGGTACTGCTACTATTTTATTTATCTTCCCAGCTACGCAGCATCAGTTAGTAGTAGTGACTAGTAGTATTACTGACTGACTTACCGCCTAAGGTATTGATGAATTATTAAAAGCTCTAATGAGAACTATTGACGTGAGGACGTACCAAAAGGTCCAATTTAACTCATAATAATAATAATAATAATAATAATGTCATCACATAGCTACTTAAGCTGGGCCAATACAATAATATATTCCAAAAATGATAAGTGTGGCATACTGAATCAAAGAGACGAGTGAGTACGAGACACTCACACTCACACTCACACTCGTCTCTTTTTACAGGACATGGTGTTTTGATGATTTGACAAAATAGCCCTGTACGATGATCGTCTGTCTGTGGTCCTAAAAATTTGGACCAAACTGAAAATCATTTTATTCAGGATGGGATGGGTGTGTTGGAACTTTTGCGTCCATGGGTAACTCTCATTTTGCCAGGGACTGTAAAATAGATGTCTTCCTCCTCAAATCACAATTTAATGATATCAGAGATTTCGATACAGGATAGGTATCATGAATATCGCAACTACAAAACTTAGCTGACCAGTAAGTAGAATGTGAATCAAGACGTCAAAGAATTTCTGCTACCCAAAAAAAAATAAAAAAGCATTAGAACAAAAAGCAAGAAAAAGCACAAGTGTTGTGTAGTCTTGTTGATTAAAGATCGAATGAGGCAGCATCTTTTCCCCATGAAACTAGAACACTGTATGTGTGAAACAAGTCAGTCACACCATCTATATTGTCTAATTCGAAGTCATACAAATGAATGCACGCACGGTCTCTGTTAGGTCTGCCTATTCACAAATATTATGCTCAGGTCAGGGAGGCAGATTTATGTAGGCGGCCATTGTGGCCCGAGCTGGAAACGGCATTGACTATTGTTAGCAGATGACACCGGGTATGAAGCAAAGCATAGACCGACAGCCGAGGAGTTAGGAGCCTTTGATGAAGGAGAGGAAGCGTTGGAAGCCGAAGATGAGAATCCTGATGATGCTGCAGTTGAAAAAACTGTCACTGGGGTAGCACTTAACTGACTTTGCATTTGCCACGCCCATTTTTGGGGTCCCTGTGAAGAACCAACTTCGAACCTATTCTCAATTACTCTTTCCTGCCAAATCACTTGTAACTGTTATATTGCTGATCGATTCAAAGCAGGTTGGTTCATAAACCACAGATAAAAAAAAAACAAATATCACGGGAAAAATTAATCAGCTCCACAGTCTATTAACTGTCTCTGCAATCAGTACACAACTAGCTAAAATGGTGCATGCTTTTTCAGGTTAATATGCACGATAAGAAGAGTATGGTATGCACTTCATAGCAAACTCCAGTTGTTTCATACTGCAAAGTTTCCAGAACTAAATACTAGTGTCACTACTCCACTTGCAAGACTTTATTCTGTTATTACTGAATTAATTGCTGACCACTTGATTAATCATCAAAATAAACAGAATCACTCTTTTAAGTGTTATCAGGCTAATACTCAATTAATATATTTTTTTTTTTTTGGCAATATACAAAACATAAATTGATGTGATTATGGTCAGATATCAGGGAAAAGAATCTCAGAGAGCATTTAATGAGCAAAATCAAAAGAATTAACTGAAGCAGAAGATATACAATACAAAAAGAATTCAGAATCCTACCTTGTAGTTGGGCATAGAGTTGGAATATACACCAGTCCATAATTGAGGGCGCTCTGGTGTCAATGGTAGTCCTTTAAGCGGTGGACTGTTTACGGTTGTACTAGAGATGTCAATCTGGGGTTAAGCAAAACAAAAGAGATTAATAAGATCCGTACAGGAATTAATACATAAGTGAAAATTGAAGCAAGTTGTTTCCAGATAATATTGGATGGGACCAAAATGCTTGACTACCAAGTTCTCCTAGCATCATATAGAATGATGCAGCAAAATTAAGGAAGACATTACTCTGAAGAGTTATGAGTTCGAGTAGCATGGCAAATTATAACCATGCTTTTCAATACCTTCGATATCCTTGCCTTTTGGACATCATAAGGATGGTAATGTACATCCCTTGAACTCCCATTTTCCTTTCCAGAAGAAGTTGAAATCCCCAAATTCAGATCAAGATCATGGTGGCTTCCTGCAATGGTACCATCGATAAGTTGATGACTCAGCTCATCATCTCGTTAAATGAAACTGCTCATAGCAAGCATATTCTAGATGACCATGAACATAATTTCAAAAAATGAAAGAATCGTTGAGTCCACCTTCGTTCTGGGAATGAGGTTGCACCATATTAGAAGGCATTTCAGGTTCATAGGTACTCGGCTCGAAGTTGGTAACAGCTTCCCTTCCGTTACATTTGATAGCTGCCTTGTCATAAGCCCTAATTTCCAGAAAATCAAAAGGGAGACACACGAGTTGGATGATACCCTATTGAGCTTGAGAATGCAGGGTAAATAATTCAGTATCAGGGAGAAGGTAATTCATGATCATTAGGACCTTGCAGCTTCAATTTCACTGTCGAATAACCCAAGATATATATACCTGCAAAGCAATCATTGCAATCCCAGCTATAAATTTCAGGGTTCCCAGCGATTTTTTTTTTTTAAAATTAGTATTCAGTGATCAACATATACTGTTTCCAATTCCACACCAATAAACAGACTCTAAAATGGTAAGCCTAACTTCTAGCACAAAGGATAAGCAATAAAATTCAACTTAAAAGAAGAACGAAATAGTTGCTCACTTTTTGCCAAGGAACTGTCCCATTCGAGCTTCCCATCTCCCGCACTTGTGCAGTGTCACTCCTCTGTATTTCGAGCTCCCCCTCGAGAAACCAGTACTCTGTCTTCGGAGTATATGGACAAATTCCTCTTTAGTCAGATTCTTCATCTGCATTAGTTAAATGCGAAAGGAATCATGACCCTCACAAGATCAAACACCATGTCCAGGAATGTAGATGACAGATTAACCTTGCTCAACTTCCATTAGACCAACTTTTAACAGTTCCTAATAGAAACATCGGAAAGACAATTAACCTTAGTTAGCTAACCTGTTTCATATCTTCCTCGTAATCACAGATAGTAAAATTGATATCCGCATCAATGCCCCGAAACTTAATGGCAGCTCTATCGTACGCCCTGACACCATAAAATTAAGCCATCAATAAATGTAAGCTTCAATTATAACAGAAAGAAGTGGTCAATAATTATCATATGCTGTAAGACTAAATTTACCTAGCCGCGGCATGAGCAGTGTCAAATCCACCTAAGACAATCGAAAACCCAAAACCAAAACTCATTAATACTCGCTAAATTAGCATAAGCTTACACACAACTTTTTCATCCCAAGGAGTAAGAAAAACAGAAAAATGACAAAAATCAACCACATGATCAAAATAATTAGCCATACCCAAATATACTTGCTTCCCACAGTCCCTGCACCCAAAAAAAAAAAGAAAAGAATTAAGTACGTAAATAATCAGGTTGAAACTATTTCAGCAGCGGTAGAAATGATAATAATTGCATCGAATTGGGCATAAACCAAGAAAAATCAATAGATGACAACTAACCAAATATGAGATTCCCATCTTCCAGTTCTTCTGTAAAAAGTAACTCCTCTGTACTGTGAGCTTCTAGACCTCGGCCCTCTTCTACTCTTCTTCACTTGCTGCTGCTGTTGTTGTGGCGGTTGCTTTTGTTGGTGACTAAAAGAAAGATCCGCCCAATTACCGGCATTACTTCTGGCCCGATCGGGAGCTCTGCCCGGCCCGAGCTCAGCCACCGGGAACAGGTTCTTGGTGACGAAATCAGGCTGATGAGCGGCAGTCATCCGGCCACCAAAGACCACCTGATTCTCGTCCTCACCTTCAACTTCCTCGCCTCGATTGGCGCCGTTGACTTTGAGGATGTCGAAGTTGAAGGTGAGGAGGTCGGAGGAGGAGTTGGCGCCGGCACGCGCAGAGCACGTGTCGTCGTCAACGGTGGTGGCATTGCTAGAAGCCTCAGCAGCTTCAGCATTCACTACAGATGAATCGGATGTCTCCTCGGCCGATTCATACTCTCCCATACCTTCTTCAAATATGCCTGCCTCCTCATCATTTACTACACTCAAGTTTAGATCCAACATATTCTTCTTTCTTCACTATCAAGATATGTAACTGTATTACTAATTGTACTAATTCTTAAACTAAACCCAGAAAATTTCCACAACTGGGACGGATCAGAGAAGTAATTGTTGTAGAAAAAGACAAAAAATTATTAAGAGCTGATCAGAACTAAAGAATGATCATTGAAAGTTCAACTTTGAATAAAACCCAGTTTCACTTTCACCCCACTTACTTGTTTTCCCCCCACCTTAGGCTTTCATAGATATATAGAAGGAAAAAAAAGAGACTAAAGGCCTATACATACTGTTTGTTGGAGGAAAGTAAAGAATTGTTGGAAATGGGGAGAAGAATCGGAAGCAGCTGAGGCTATATATAAGGAAGAGAAAGAGGAGGAGGAGGAGAAGGAGGGCAGTAGAAACGTGACGAGAAATATAAAATTTGTTGAGAAGAGCAGAGAAAGGTTGCAGTTGCAGCTGCCTCTCCTCTGCTGCTACTTGTCTTCTTTCTTCTTCTTCTCCTCTTCCGTTACTTTAATTGGAGTTTTCTTTTATTAATTTGTTTTTTCTCCTCAAATTTTTTTCCAAAGGCTGTGGTCGTAGGAGAACCGGTGGAGCCGGTAATGGGTGCTTGTTCTGTATAATTTATTTGTGGTTTATTTTACATTTTTTGGGGAGAGAGAGGGGGGGGGGGGGGGGGTGGTGTTTTTCGCAATTGATTTGGTCTCATGGATGGGAGCATGAATGTCCAACCATCACCAAATTCACCCTTGCTCTCTGTGCAGTGCAAGTTAGTACTACTACTACAAATTTTTTTTAAGGTCTCGTATTTTTACCATACACTCCTGCTACTTTATCTTTTACCTAGATAAAATTATTAAAACTTGAAAAATTCATCCAAGCATTTTAATAGTAGAACTTTATAGTTTAAGAATTAATTTCGGGGAAATCATTGTGCGGTTTAATGAATTATTAGTGTTTGAAAGCGTAGAAATACTAAAATCTATGGCAAAAGTTGGAATAGCTTAATTAAATTTTGAAGTGTTATTCCCTCAAAAAAAAAAAAAGTTTGAAGCGTTATCAGATCAATTTGATTTTCTGCGTGACACTTCTGTGAACTTTAAAATAAAGTTAAAAAAGTAATGCCGTTTAAATCTTGCCTTTTTTTCCCTTTTCTTTTCTTGTTGAAAATTGGCAAGTGAGATTGGAGTAATAATTAAGACTATTGGAATCAATAGCTCTTTATATCAAAAAGTTGAATAGTTCTGACTAGGGTTGCGCATGAGTCAAGCCGATTGCGAGCAATTTGAATCAAAACTCGACTTGAACTCGGTTAACATCGAATTTGAGTTCAAAAATACTAAATTCAGTGACTTGCGAACCAACTTGATTATATATATATATTTTTTTTTATTTTAATAGTGAAATTACATATATATCTCTAATATTTTATTATTCGTTAAGAAAAATAATTATTTTATTTTTTTAAGCTTGAACTTGAATTTTACATTAAGAGTTCGTCGATCTCGAGTTCAAACTTGAATTTGATAAAATTAAGTCGAGACTCGACTCAATTAGGCTAAAACTCGACTCGATTCGACTCGTTTGCGACCCTTGTTTTGACTTGTGAATAAGTTTGCAAGACACTTACTAGATCCAAAAAAAAAATTTAAAGCGTCATTCCTTCAAAAAAAATTTGAAGCATTATTAGATCAATTTGATTTTCTGCGTGACACTCCTGTCAACTTTAAAATAAAATAAAAAAAGTAACGTTGTTTAAATCTTTTCTTTTTTTTTCCCTTTTCTTTTCTTGTTGAAAATTGGCAAGTGAGATTGAAGTAGTAATTAAGACTATTGGAATCAACAGCCGTTTATATCAAATAGTTGTATGTTCAAACTAGAGCTGCATACAAGTCGAATCGATCGTGAATAGGGCTGCAAATGAATTGAACCGCTCGTGGGCAACTCGAATCCGAGCTCGACGCAAACTCGATCAACATTGAGTTCGACTTGAGCTCGAGCTGACCAAGTCAAACTCGAGCTCAAAGTCAATTCGTTAGTTCACGAACCGGCGTGATTATATATATATTTTTTATTTTAATAGTAAAATTACATATATATTTCTAATATTTTATTATTTTTTAAGAAAATTTATTATTTTATTTATTTTTAAAAAATAAAATTTTTTATTTTTTATTTTTTTATGCTTGAACTAAAGTTTGAGTCCAACTATATATTGAGCGTTCGAGTTCGAATTTCATAAAACTAAATTGAGACTCGACTCGAGTAGGTCAAAGTTCGACTTGGTTCGGCTCGTTTATATTCCTAATCGAAGGCAGTTCGAGTCAAAACTCGATTCGAACTCGAATTGAGTTCGAGTTTGAATTCAAAGATACTAAGTTCATTAGATTGCGAGCTGACTCGATTATATATATATAATTTTTATTTTAATAGTAAAATTACATATATATCCATAATATTTTATTATTTGTTAAGAAAAAATATTATTTATTTAAGCTCGAGCTCGATCTTTGCGTTGAGAGCCCGTCAATTTCGAGCTCAAACCCGAGTTTGATAAAACTAAGCCGAGACTCGACTCAATTAGGTTAAATTTGATTCGATTCGTTTGCAGCTCTAGTTTTGACTTGTGAATAAGTTTGTTACGATCAAATTACAAATTCGTGAATCAACATTATTAACCATCTTGACATATTACCTCCACAAGCCAAGAAAAAACTTTTGGGAGACCAAAAAAGAAAAAAAAGAAAAAAAACCTTTTGGGAGACAGGCCAGACTCTTACTTTCAATTCTGACATCCACCAAAAAAAAAGAAGTCCAAAATATCCTAGGCCTAGATGAAAAATAGAAATTTATGTTATATATTTCATTGTTTTAAGGGCTTGTGAAAATTAGAAATTTATGCTATATATTTCATTGTTTGAAGTGCTTTACTAATAGATACTCATTAATATGTTTAAATCACATTTAATTTACCACGTGAATACACACTAATAATTATTACTCATTGTTATGTTTGTATGTATTCTTTAATTAAGCATACATTTTCAAAAATTTAACAACTAATGTACATTTTAACGAAATACCCATTGGACATTCATTAGGCAAACTCTTAATTTAAAACAAAAAAAGGAGTTACTCATGCTATTAGAAAAAAAAAAATGATCTTTTGTACTTCTTCCTACATACGTTAGAAGAAAAGAGATCCTTGACACACTTTTAACTTCTCCTATCTCATTAATCCAAGGTCCCCCACTGTAGTTTAGGGTTGATACATTCATTTCCCTTGGGCGGAGGTTGGAAATTGAAGAGGATAGAAGATGTAATTTCAATTTTCAACGCAAGAGAGAAGCGACAGCATCATTAAAAACAGAAGGCTATAAGCATTTAGAGAAATAGGGTGCAAAATGGACAGCTAATGGCTTTCTTGATGTAGTAAGCTCCGCTAATTAAAGGAGGAGATTAAGGACTCAAACCAAACACACTCCAAAATTTGTAGTAATTAATAATGCAGTGTTAGTTGCATACTTTTATGTACACAAGTGGGTTACAGTGCCACAAATAGTTCCATGATGGTAACCATATGCTGTATATATATTTTTGGGTGCAAATGTGGCATAAATTTCAGATGCTTGAGCATTCTCTATATTTAATAGTGTTGTAATTACAACTTACTCGGTCGTTTTCAGATAAATTATGTAAGGAAAAGGAAAAGGAAGAGGCTGCTGATAATTATTTAGTGTTAAATGGTGCTGCCTAATATTCTCCAAAATGTGGATCAAAACGGAGCAATCCTTCTGTCTGAGATTTCACGGTAGATAACTAATCAATGTAGCGAGGAAAGTACGTCCATTGATCCGTCTAATCAACTTTTTGGGAGCAAGAAATCAGTAAAAAAAAATTTTTAATTGATAACGCATAGTATTAATCTCATGTCATAATAATTACTTCTTCTGTTCATTTTGCTGCTGAGTGCTGGCAACTTCATTCCTTGAGCAAGTTACACCTGTCCATTCCACTAAATTAATTAATTCACAGAGTATAAGACCATGTGGCTAATTGAGAAACACGTCGGGCGTCCTAAATGTTTGGCCCTCTTTGGAATAACGCAAAAAAAAAAAAATTTTTTTATGGAATCCAAGGAACAGTAAAATTTGTATAGATTTTTTTTCTCATTTTCCTTTTTTTTTTTCTTCCCTTCTCTCAAGTGAGTAGTGGTATTGTATTTCTTTTCTTGAAAAGGTTGAGCTACAGATCTAATAATCTTACTTAGGATGACATAACTTTGTCTGGATTGTAGGTTTTTTTTTTTATTATTGATAAAGCAACCATAGCCGTTATTCAAGAATGCGCACCAGATAAATTCCGTCCCATGCAATAATCCATCTGAATTGTAATTTTTTTAAAAAAATTATATTTTCGTGAACACATTTTTCAATTATCTTTCTACCTCACATATATTAAATCGTTACTCAAAAAAATAGCAATCCAAACGGGTTCTTATATTCTGACGTCGAATCTAGAGGGATCAATAGGTGGAAAAATCAAAGCTTACTTGCCAAAAACTATGTAGTATTTTATTGTTGAAAAAGCCACTTGACGAGGTGGAAGACGGTGGATGTATATGTACAGTGGTTGGTACGTAGCAGCGTGTGTATAATTTTGTGTTGTGTGTGTACGGTTGCCATCTAGAAATCTCAATCAAAACGTAGGACCATTACCTTCGGGGACCTTCCACTTTTAGGACTGAACAGTATAGTATAAGTTAAGATCACCGGCAACACAATTAAAGATCATATTGATGGATATGGAGGTGAGATGGCTATCGTAAAGGTTATCTTACCCGCCAAAATAGGGACAGTAAATACCATAAAGGACCCCCAACTAAACCACTGAAGCTTTATATATATATATATAAAATTCACAAAAAAATTATTCTAAATTTGTACAAGAAGAGGGTTGTGCAACCGTTTGTGTTGTGCCCCATTTCCGTTGATTTGCTTAGATTAGATCCACATGACAATAGTTCATTAATTCCCATTCTTTTCAAGAAACCATTTTTAGCTGGACAAATTTGGTACCCTCTTGGAAACAATTCAAAATCTAAACTAAACTGCTACTTAATTTAATTGTCACTTCACAGAAGTACTTAATTACGAATTATACAAGAAGAATTATTGTGTGCATGTACTTATAAAACAAAATTACACCAGTAAGCTCAATGTTGAATAGAATTGAGAGCGCATGCGACAACGCTCAATGTTGGAATGAGAATTGAGACAACGCTCAATATAATAGAATTGATCAGGACACTAGCTAAAACCATGCAAAAATACGTGTGAAAATATTGGTTTCGTCGTACGTACATCCATTGTACGCAATGATGTAATTTGAAGTTTTAACTTTTTTTTTTTTTTTTGGGTAACAATAAAAATCGATAAAATGATCTATAAATCTCAAGTTCATATAAATTGACGCCCCTTAATTTATCTTACCTCAAGCGATCCAGCTGCATAAAAGGAAAAAGAAACAATTACTACAAAATCGAGAGTGTGACGGGACTTTTTATCATGGAATGGCACCTTGCTGGACTAGCAGTATGGGGTGGAATTATGGCTGGAGTTGGTTGCATTTGCATATAGTTCATTAAGCAGGAGTCAGAAGCAGCTCCACCACGCTAGCTGGGTGCAGCTGCTAGTAAACCAACATATACTAATTCCAAGGACAAGAAGTAACCACGTTAAGTTGCTTCAACAAAACGTTGTGCTCAGCAGCTTTGCACTCGTCCGCAAGGTTTTGACTACATATGGATTTTCGTCACCAATAAAATCGACCGTTCCCCGCATCAATATTTCCATGCACTTCTTTTCTGTTCGTGGAAATCACCAAATCTAGAAACTTTCAACGATGTCCAAAGGAACTGGGACTAATTTAGTTGGATTTGGCCATTGTGTTGGGGTAGCATATTACTATATGTTACTTTCACTTTTTTTACTTTTGTTGGATTCAAAGTGTCCTGTATTAGATTTTGAACAACGCTACCCCAGTTACATAATGCTTCCTTCACACGTCCACGCTTCTATAACTATTTACTCTCCATCCCCACGTAGCCAAAGGAAAAAAGAGGTTAAACCCTCTAATTTATCTATCACGGTTTGTCGGTTCTAGTGTTTCTTGGTTTCCATTTGTTGTAAATAAGTGAGTATTTCAAAAGATCTTGTCCCACATTGAAAAATCAAAGAGACTTCCCATCAATTTATAATACTTAATTTTTTTATTGGACTTGTGTTAGATTGATAACTAGTGTGGTGTCACGCACATGAGAGAGAAGTTGAGTTGGGCAGATTCAGTACAAACTAATAAACCTGCACGGCCCAAGATTTTTGAAACCTATAAATACCAACTTCTAAGTACAGTAGAAACCTTCCTGATAGCTCTCTTCCTCTCCTTTTTTCCTCTCTACTGGATTTACACAATGTTTACTAGTCCGATCTTTCTTGTTTATAACAAGAATCCAACATTTGCTAGTCTTGATCTTTCTTCTTGATCTTTCTTGTTTATAACAAGAAGAATGTTTGTTTAATCCTGCTAGTCTTGATCTTTCTTATTTATAACAAGAAGAAAACTTGTTTAATCTCGGGAAAACGTTTCAACCTCTTGAAATAGTTTATTAAAACAGTGCTATTAAGCACGATTCAAGCTTTATTTTTATTAGTTTTAGTTAATATTGTTTTGGCTATTTTTTTACAACACTATTTTTCGGTTACAAAAATCAGGCACAAACGTGTACAACGTTCTTTTTCTGTTACACCAAATTAGGCAAGTTTTTTTTGTTTGTTGTTATAGAAGTTATCTCTTATCCTCTCCAACGTATACTTTTTGAAGCTTATAAATACCAGTTGTTCTCACTTTAGAAGGTGCACTCAGAATTTACAGTAGAAACCTTCATGGCAGCTCTCTTCCTCTCCATCTTCTCCTTTTCTCTTCTCTGCTGGACTTACACAATGTTTGCTAGTTCTGATCCTTCTTGTTTATAGCAAGAAGAAAACTTGTTTAATCTCAAGGAAATATTTTAACCTCCTGAAATGGTTTTTCAGAACAGTGCTATTAAGCACGAATCAAGTTTTATTTTTATTAGTTTTAGTTAACATTGTTTTGACTATTTTTTTACAATACCATTTTTCACGAGCACTCTAAACTTCCTCGTGAAAAAAGGTTTTTCTTGTTTTCATCTTTTATTTTTTATTTACACATTTTTTTCCGTCTTAATAATTGTATTGTGCCCTTCAGCATCCATTTAGTTGTAAAACAGTGAAAGTGCACGAAACTTAAAAAAAGAAAAATTAAATTATTGCTATAAACATGAATAAAGGAATGGGTAGACGGAAAAGGGAAAGACAAACCCCATTCTAAAATCCTATTTCTGAGGTACCAAACGAATCCTAAGTGCCATGATATTTTCGTCACCAATGGCGGGAGGTCGTTTCTCTTCACCTTGCTTTCATTCTTTGGACTTATGGTGATATGGTTAAGGTATTGCTTTACCTCAAAAAAATAACATAAAATTTTATTCTTGTCAGTGTGGCAATGTTGGGAAGCCTGACATTTGGTGAGAAGGGCACCGTGGTGGAGCCAGCCTTTCAATTATTTGGAATGAGTAAGCATCGAAGTCTTCTTTGATTCGGAAGCCTGTTTTTGTCGAGACAATGTGTAATTTTCAAGCACCAAAGTAACCTAGGCATAAATCCTCACAAAGCAAACCATATGATTAAACTATTGCTCCTCTCTTTTTTTTTTTCAAAAAAAAAAGTGTGATTGATTGAGCGTGATCATTCAAGTCCGTGATTTTTAGATATTTTAGTTCTCGATCCATTTAGTAGATTCAACTTTATTTACCAATTTACTTCAATGTATTATCAGACGTAACTACGACGTAGAGAATTGGTTATAGTTCTTCTTCCATTTTAAAGACTATTGACGAAATTATTTGTGTCAAGAGGGTGTGTTTGGATATTTCATTATTCCAAATAATATTTTTTTTTATATCATAAACATATTTTCTAATTCTTTTTTTATATTTTCAACAACTTTTTTTATCTCACATACGTCATAGCACAAAAAGTGTTACAGTAATTATTTTAAATAATATTTTATTCAAGCAAACCCATTATTGTAAGGTTTAACTTTCTTCGATATTCAAAAGAGGAGCCTTGCGGCTAGCAATGTACGCAATCACCTTGTGACACAAGTGTTAAAGAGTGTCTACCCGCGTTGGAAGCAAACTTTTCTGCGTCCAAAACTATTAAAATTGTAACCTATGGGGACTACATCATAAATAAGTATACATCTACTGATGATACCCCAGGCTGTTTGAGTATGGAGTGGGGAATATCATAATCACGCTTTCCGTTGTGTATCTCACACCATTTAGTACCCCTTCCCCTTACGGTAATTCTCCAACCTTAAACGCCTTTTAATATGCTTTGATTTGCCATATCGGGCAACCTTCTAGTCTCCACCCGACCACTCCTCTCCCCATCCCGGCTAAAAATAAAGCTTCACGCTATCTTTGATTGCGACATTTCCGGGCACCGGCTATAGCCGGTTGCACAAACTGCATCCTCAACGCTATCTTTTGGTCCGGCTTCTGCCCAATCTTCACGTGCCACGTGGAATTGCAAGGCACAAGAATATCACCGTCCCGTCCAACTACCTTTTTTTTCTTGATCGACGGCTGATGCGAATGTTTTTTGTCATTGTCCCACTAATTAGACGGCTGATGTCACTTCTCCTTTACCTGCGTACGAGGTAACATTTGCGTGACAGTTGTCATAGCTGGCTAAAATACTGTTGTTTACTAGTAAACTTTTTAAAAGTCCTATGAAAATCTCTAAAATTAAGCGAGTGAATTCAATATTTGTAAGTAGCAGTACTTTTGCTTACTGTGCTGGAGGAAAGATTATTATTATCTTTACGGGCTAAGGTTTGTAATTTATAAGTCGAAAGCCAAAATAATAACCAATTTGTTAGCGAAGGTAAATTAGCCAAGAGAGATTTAAAATTCTTTTTTGACTACGTAATAATTAAAAAAGATAATATAGATGTCATCGATTGTAAATTAAAAAATTGTCAAAGCAATAATTGACATAGTTGAACTACGAGAAAGAAATGTAAATAAGAGATTTTAGTTTCGAAACATTCTATTTACATTTAAGAGAAGAAAAAAAGAAAGACACATGGTCGGATTACGTTTTTGGAGTACATATTAAGATGGTTCACTTTGATGTTATGTTGCCATTGGGATAGAACATGCGGGACACAAAGACGCTCAAGAACAAATATATGCAAATGAATCATGAAATATGATGATTTTTCTCTTCTAAAGTAAAGACATGTACTTCTCTGTTCATCCACCTGCAATAAGCAAAAGATGCAAGAACAACATAGTACAGAGTTGTGGTAATCTTGGAACTTAGATTTGTACTGTGCGTTAGCATCATACTATCAAAGATGTTAGCCAATAACTCATGCAATTTATAACAATCCAAGAAGACGATTGTTTAGTGTGATTAACAAGTAAAAGAATCTGAGTTTAGACTAATTAATTGCACGAGACGGGGAAGGAGAGATAGATAATTGCATTACATGGCTCGCTTTTAGTGTATCCTCAGCTGAATTGACTAAAAATTTGGCAGGCACTTTAATGCAAAATAAGAAAAACTACTAGTACTAATTATTCGATGGACTTTTGGGAGTTTTTAAGTCGCACAATAACATAGTAATAATTAAAAAGGGCAAGTAACACCGAACGCTGAGGTAACACCGAACACACCGGCCCAAACGAGCAATCTAAGGTGGGATCCACGAGAAACATCCATCCAACCAATTGGTGACAGCAGGATGCTCCCATGGACTTTAAACTCAGGATAAAGACCCCACGATCTTTCGATGTGGAATAGAAAATCTCCCATCCCTCCCCCACGCGAGCCTCACCAGTAATGGTTTGTTTTTTCCATAGACAGAAGAAACACACGCGCACACTTAATTTAACACGAACGCAGAGGTAACACCGAACACACCGGCCCAAACGAGCAATCTAAGGTCCTCGGTCACTGTGGTACAAAACAAAATGATGTACTCTACCATTTTAGGTCGGTTTTAAATTCTGCTTCAAGCTGACTAGTTTGATTTCACCTCAAAGCTGACATTTTTAGAGGCCGTATGGAATTCGTACAATTTGTTTCCGACCACATATATATATATATATATACATACATATATATATATATAGTTTGTCTAATGTTGTGAGTGACGTTTTTCCTCTTTGTCGGCATTATAATTAGCTCTTAATCAAAAGGTCCGACCGTCGCACTTCATATCATAACACAACATTTTCAAAAGACAAATATACAAAATATGATACATGTTGGTCAGGTCAAAAGAACATATATATATTTTTTAGAAAAGCAGAAAACTATGAATCACAAAGTGGAAAAACGAAGAATAAAATAGCAACAAACGACATGGGTCGGCTAGAACGAAGAATATTGGCAACTACCGTACGATTCGAAGTAATCCTAACACAACTGGAAACCTACAAACATTCGGGAGAATACCATCATGATACTTATATGTTGTCCTTTTTTCTTGTTTTGTAATCTTGAGAAATGACATCCTATATTATATATGCTGCTACTTTTGCAACTGAAAATACGTACGTATTTGGACATCTAATTTGATGAAGAAAAAAATGCAGTTGAACGTTAAAACACCTGTTTGACGCTTCACCTACTATATATTCATGGGATCATACTCATACTCAAGTTAGTGTTAAAAAAAAATATCATAGATATTTGCTTAGAATGTGATTTTATATATACACGCTTAATTGGACTGAGGATATTTTCAGCTGATGTCTTCGTCGTTGTAGACCAGTTTATTAAATTCATAGTAATGAATAATCATAACAAAACTATTCTATTCTCTTATAGTTATGTAGCTTTTCTTGTCAGCGTTTTCTATAATCACCCAAGAATGCAATTCCTTGTCGACCATTTTCGCACTTACCTGTCAAACATCACATTCTTGTCGGATAAAATCATGAGCTGTACGTTAGATGAAAGGTTTAATAGTAGTTTCAGCAAAAATTTGCCAATTACAATTGTGAAAAAGACCAAAGAATATTTGATTATGGGACAATTTCAGATACCTCCTCTAAGGTTTCTAACAATTGCAGCCATCTCCCCCGAGGTTTGAAAAATTATAAAAACCTCCCCTAGAAATTATGTCTTATTAACTATTAGTGATTTAAGAAGAAAAACAAATCTAATGAATATCCAATATTACCCCTTTCCGATATGTAAAGCAAATGAAATGCTGAAAAAGTCAACTATTCATTGGATGAAAATTCCAAGTTAGCTTTTTGTAGGAAAATTCAAGTCATGTCTTGAAAGCATCCTTTTTTTTTTCATACTTTGGACTTTTTTATTTTTGGTTGGTCGATTTTCTGTAAATTGGTTAAGAAATCTAGTCAAAAAATTGGAAATGAAGTATAATGTACTAGATTAGATGATGTTAGAGTTATAGGATAAAGAAGTATGATCAAAAATGGGTTTTCATTTTTCACTTATAATTTGTAAAATTTATGAAGGCTATCATAGTCTTTTCATAACATCAAGGGAGAAAAGTATAATTTTTCAAACCTCAAGAAAGTGCTTGCAGTTGTCAAAAACCTCAAGGGAGGTTCTTGAAATTATCCCTTTGATGATTGTATAGAGAAGTTTCCCCGTCTAACTATCAAAGGAGTGGAAAAAATGGTCAGTATTGAGCATTAGGATCTACCATTGTCAATTAAAAAAAAGAAGTTGGAGATTTGTCCATATTCGACACGCCTACAACTTCAATGACAACGATGAGAATTGAATTTTTAAATTTAGATGGGAGAAGAATAACTTTATCATTTGAGCCAAATTCATTTAGGGTCTGTTTGTTTCATTGAGTGTCATTGTAATAAAAAGTTTAAATTAGTATATGCTCACCACTGATTGAACCATTACAAGAAATTAGCAATTGTAACTTGATGTTTATTGTATTAACTCTTCTTCTAAATGTATTCCTAGATGCCTCCATTGGCTTCACTTTTTTTCCTTCTGCAAAACTTCTCAATGTAAAGCCCAATCTAGATCTAGAATTGTATAATCCATAAAAGTGTTTGTGTGGAGCGAGAGAAAAGGAATCAGCAGGGCAGAACATAAGAAAGAGGAGAGTTCGAAGAGGTGGAAAGTTGTGGAATTTGCAGAAGCAAGTGCAGGGACGTTGCTCTTGATTTGATCTCTGTGGTATGGTACTTGATGGTTTTGTACGGTAGCCAAGCGCCAAGGAGACTGATAGGTCACGATAGTGGTCCGAAATTAACTTCCGTATCTTAATTCAGGAAGTCATTTTACACCAAGTTATGTAAAAGATTTTCTACCAGGAAAAAAAAATTTCCTGACCTCTTTTGCAGCCAAACACCAGAAATTGAAGAAAATATCTTTTGAAAAAGATTTTCAGTCCAAACAAACAGACCCTTAGTGCTAAAATCTAAGTTTTGCTCAGTGAAAGGCTGTGTTAAGATCATACATGTGATCTGACGTGCATCGGTTTGAAATTATTCTAATAAATGGGGCAATAAATCAAACTGTTACGTGAGGAACAATTTGGCCTTATTACTGAGAAGCGGCAACAAAAGATCAACAACAATTCATTATCAAAAAACAAAAAAGATCAACAACAAAATTATTACTTATCTTCCTAACTGACAAAAAATGAAAATAGAAAAGGGGGAAAATAAACATTATTGTGTCAGTCTATTCCCTGCATGTTTATCGGTCTGTCACAATAGTATTTCTCCTGTGGTCCTGTGTTTGGTAGTATTTGATAAGTTTTTCTGAATTTTATTTCGTCGATAAAATTGCCATGCGCTGTTGTTTTTCCAACTGGGAAAATTTTCTTTTCCCAAATGAGTTTTTTTTTTTTTTAATTTTGAAAATCATTATCATAGAATGAGTCAAATAAATAAGCTTCTTATTTTTTTTCCATCCAAGTAATGGCTCTTTTCTTATATCATTTAATTTTCTTCTTATTCTACTAGATGATATATTTTGACTAAATTTGGTCGAATTTCTTGGTACGCATCCTATTTAAGGACACAAATTGCCAGTTAAAAATTAAAATGTACTAGTACAATAAAGAGATTAATTGAAAACAAGAAGGTTGAATAATTTTTTTTGTCAAAAAGAGCTGCCTGCTCACATAAGACCTGGTACAACAACAAATGATTGATATCATGTGGACACAAAATAATAATACTCTCCTCTCCGGTAGCAATAGTCAAGAAATACGTAGGACTTTTGGAGTAGTAGTACAGCCACAGCCACAACACAGGTGTGGTATTAACTCTCTTTTAAGGAAAGTACAAGTTGGATGGGCTCTTTTCTACTTCTCTCATTGCTGTCGGCAAGGCAACTGGCGGGGGGGGGGGGTGGGTACGAGGTTTTTACGCCTAGGGAGACGTGGACGCTTCCTCTCCATTCACCGAAAGTCCTCTTATCGTATCTTCTCCTGTCGTTTAGTCAACCTTTCCTCTTCTTTTTTTTTTTGGCTTTATTATATTATTATTTCTTTAATCCATATAATTATTAAGATTACACAGACAGAGGAGGAAGTAGCAACAAATTATTCTTTATCATTACTACCAGTGCAGTGGTGCGGCTCTAGTTAATCAGTTTATTATTCTAAGCATAGTTATTAAACCCAACCCGGGAAGGAACCCGGCGAAGGGGGTGGGTCAACGGGTTACTGGTTCGACCGGTGGGTGAGTGGTTGAACCGGTGGGTCACTAAATATATTTAAATATTATATTTCATAATTTTTTATATAAGATATATGATATAAATTGTAATAAATAATGCCATAGTAAAAGCTCATTTAATTTAATTTGCTATAAAATAATTAATTCATATAAGAATCAATTAAATATAAAGTTATTTAGTAATACACCAAACTTCAAGTGTAAAATTTTATCTATATTTAGTGTAATAATGTAGCTTATTTATGAATTTTAAGTGTAAAAAATTATTAAATTAATATTTATCTTTGAAATGAATTATGTAATGTGTTATTTTTGAAATTAATTTTATAAATTATAGAGTTTGGAGGGTACTAATTTTTATTAAAAGATTTCAAATAAATTTATTTTAGAGAAAGAAAGATAGAATTGAAAAAACATATATATATTATAATAAAGACCTTTTATTAACAAATTTCGGAGTAGCTTAGTGGTAAGCATGCATTATTGATTGGTGGAGGTCCAGGTTCGATCTTTGACAAAGGCAATAAAATTTTTTCACCAAAAACGGGCCGGGAACGGTCCGTGGACAAACCCGGCCGGATTTCCCGGTTAGCCCGGTCCGATCGCCGGGCCGTTGACTAGTCAACGGTTCCATAGCCCAAACGATCTAATTTAAGACTCGGCCCGGCCCAATGGCCGGTTCACCGGTTTGACCGGTTCGACCGCCGGGCCGGGCCGGGTTTTATAACTATGATTCTAAGTTAATCGCTAATCATCAACTTAGTAGTACTGTTTCATCAACCACTGCTGCTACTATTTTGTGTTTGGATTGGCATTCAATTATTGGAGGTTAGTGCATAAGTTGGGAGATTAATTGGAGATGATACCCATTAATTGTTTCCGAGATTGGCCCTGCGTAACTGTACTTGCCAATTCTACTGGTGCCGTCCGGAGAAAAGGCTAAGGTGCGATTCTTCACCTGTGTAAAGAGGGCACCTGGCAATTTATTCATCCATCCCCTTTGTTCAACTTAATAATCAGATTAGTCTGTCTGTCGAACGGGCGCCCTACGAGCACCCGAAAAGATGTATTTTCGGATGTTAAATTTTTAGAAATATAATATTAATTAGGAAAAGCACGTAAATGTCAGGAGATTAATTAGAAAAATTGTATAATTAATTACAAAAGAGAGCAAGATTCAGAGAGCCAGTTGCCAATAAAGACGACAATCTTATTGGCCGCTTGTCATGGTCTAATAATTAGTAGTACTAAGAAGAGATTAAATTAATTTAATCACATGAATGGCTACGAATATTCTCATTGGTTATAGGCCGGCGGATTGCTACAATTTGCTAAACAACAATAATGTGTCAACATTACCACGTCGCATGATCGTGCTCTCGTTTGTGAAATTAAGTACTAGTAATAAAAAGAGATGTTTTTGAGCCATTAAGGAATAACTTAGATATAAAAATGAATCAACTTAGTCCCTTTGGCAGCCGAAACGTCGTGTTTACTCGTCCGATAATAGCCACAGATCTCAATAAGAAAGATTCTCTGCAGGAAATTCCTATGGCTTTTGTCATTGTTTTTTTTTTTTTTTCCTTTCGTTTTTATGATTTTCCTCCAATTTCTTTTACCAATTCAAGCATGGGTGATTTGTCTTTCCTGCCTTAGCATGATGACACCCCAAGCGACCAGATTCAGGTTATATAATGCAATCAGACAACAAAAGCGTGTAAAGGCATGCCAGTTCCAAGCAGGAAAGAAAGAACCACAATCGAGAGCCTATGAAGATTGAATTATTACTACCACAAAGTGACCGGTGGGATTTCTAATTGTGAATTTTCAAGAAAATTAATTCGCATCTCCATAGTTTTTGTGATAAACCACATTTACTTTCTCCAATAAGATGATGCAAATTGACTAGATGAAAATGATGTCAATTTGATCTTGTTTACAAGAATAGGTCCACGTCACACACACACACACAAGAATCATACCGAAAACGTACCATCAGAAGCTGTAGGTTACAGCAATTAAATCCACCATTGTCCAAAAGCAAAAAGCTAATGAACCATTATTCTACAAGCAAGAGAAGACAGAAGCAATAACTCCCTAGGCACCTTCTTTCAATTCGTCATTTTCAACTTTTAGGCCATAAAAAGGCCCAACAAGTGGACCATTTTCCCCATTAACTACTCATTTCTAGTGTAACCTTTCTTTCTTACTGTTGCCGTCTTTGCTTCACCCCCCCCCCCCCCCCATTAAAGCCTTCATTTGCATTGGTTACTCAAAAGCTAGATACAGGCAAATAACAAAGAAGGAAACAATAGATAATGTTACCTTTTGTTATTTTACTTTATTAAGAACTCTCCTTGGTTTGTAGTAATTTTTAGAAGGTTGGCGTGCGCGAAATACAAATAGTCATGTCCTGTTTGATGCAATCCAGAATTCCAGATGTGGAAGTTGCATATGGTAGAAGAGAACAAAAATTTTCGTAGTATAACAAGTAAAATATCATCGACTCTTTATTTTTTTTTTTGTTTATCATGGCCACACTTTACAAGGTCACTGACATTAAAAAATGGTAGTTGAAAGATTCGTGATTAACCTATTCGTTTCTATATTCTATATGCATAAAACTTCGAGGAGATTAAGATGCCACAATCATAATTAAACAAAAGCATGCCTATTCAACTTTGTTGAGTCAGAACATGGAGCGTATTAGTTAATGAGATATTATTTAACCATATCCAGGCATTGATTGCCAAACAGTTTTGCAGTCAAATATCAAACATGCTATCAGGCGAGTGGCTACGTGGACAAATCACGAATCACAAAAACACCAACACTAGCAATGGGGGGATTAGACAACAAGCTTTGGTCATAGGTTAAAAAGGGAAAATAAGAATAATGGTAAAACTCAATCTTGGGTTTCCTCTTTACAGTTTTTCCTATTTAAAAACCCCCATCAGAAGGTTGAACAGCACTTTATGGCTTCTTTAGCTGAGGACACTTCAAAGTTGTTCATTTACTAGTATGCGAAACCAAAGCGCTAACCTTAATCTTGGTTCTCACAAAGAATGATAAAAAATAAGTTATCCTTAAATCTGAAGGAGTGCATTTTAAGGTATTCCTGTTCCAAGTATCTCATTCAAGTTATTAAAGTGAAAGGAGAAAGGATACTAAATTTAATGGTCTTCAGTTGTCGCAGCACCACCAAATAAATTAATCCTGCAATTTGGTTTGACTGTCACATGGTAATATGCTATCCCTATGATGATGATGATGACGATCTTCACGCAGGTCCTGGTTCAGTTGTGCATCTGAACCTAAAGATCGACACCTTCACAGATTTTTCCACATTAAAACATTGCCAGCATAATTAGGTAACTTAATTGTGTAATTCTGCACGGCACTTGCCAATTCTACATATCTGTGCCTATTTCTTTATGCCAATATGCCTTGATTCCTCATACCCTGAAAAACAAAAGCTCTACTGGTCTCCTAGATGAAGGCACAAACAATGAGCTAACCTCACATCAAACTTTGATTTCTGATGCGTAGTGATAAAAGGGCTACAGAACTATATTCAAACAAAGATCTATGTACCAAGCTAAGTGCTCGAGTCCTTGAGTACAGGTATCAGCCACAAACAACCCTGAAGCTCCAATTCTTAATCGAATAAACCACTGTTACCTGAAAAAGGTAACACAACATTTGAGGGCCCAGAACAGGAAACAACCCAAGACAAGTATATTCACACTTCAGCCCACATTCCACATTAACAGAAATGAAACGCAGGCTGAAAGCCCAACAAGGAAAAAAATATAAATATCTGATCGTATAAGCCTACTAGGAGTTATAGTAGAATCAGTTTAGTTGCATTAGGTGAGCAACGTCATACTAAGATGTTTGATCTTTCATGAGACATATTTCAAAAACAGATTGCCAGTATGATAGTAATTCCAGTAACAAAGCTGTCGTTATTCTGTTCTCAGCTTGCTAGAAATGAAAGCAAACCAACCTCAAAATCCCTGAAGTATTTGATGTTATGTGCGTCATTAATAGAGGAAGCAACGTTGAAATGCTTTAAAACTACAAAGCAAAAAAAAGTAGAATTGACTGCGCTAGACACATGAAGCACAAAAACAGGATAATAGCCATTCAATATACATGAGGAATCTAACACAAACATCTGTCTTAAGAAGCATAGTGGCAGTTGTATCTCTTTCTTTACAGAAGCAAACATCTATCAACTGTTGCATAATCATCGATTATGCCATTTCCAGCAACATCATAGCAAAACTTAGTCCACTCTAATAAAATATTTAATAGCCAGTTAATTATCTAAATTCTATCCGGCACAAGTACCAAATTTAGAATGGCCAAAGGTGGTAGTGTGCTAGTCATCAGATTGGATTGAGGATAAATCAGATTATACTATCTCGCTGTGGAGATTATTTGCTCGGTTACCAAAAAAATGCGCATTCAATTGGAGGAAGTACAAATAGAAAATTAGATTAGTCACCAATTAATTTGCGAGATTCTACAAGATGCCTCCAGGAAGACATCTGCAGCTTTTCTCCAGAAAGCTCATTATGACATGTCATTATCACAATATATCATGCCACAGTGGCCTGCATTCTTATATGTAACATCATCACAACAATTTGCGAGATTCTTATAAGCTCAAGTATGAAAATCTATGTAACTGTCATAGATCCTTAAATAGCATTATGAATAAATAATCCACAGAAAAGGCAACAGGAGTTCAGAACAAGCACTGTTTGATTACTGCCCAATCCTCCCCTAACCAAACAGAAAATGACCATGAGGAGGAAGATGGATGGTAGCTTGGAAGAAATCAAAGAGAGCTGGCAAATGCAGAAAATAGTAGACCTTCTCTGAGGTGATTACCAATATTAAAAATCAATTTCAGCAATGAAGTTATCTGTGAACAGATTACATGAATGAAAATGTTCAAATATCATCAAGGGCCTCTACAATTATCAAACATAAATTTGCTGTCAAATGTATGCATGATCATAACAAATAAATGCTGACACAACAAATATTTCAATTTCAACGAGTGTAAAACAATGACTTTTGATCCACAACTACCAATCATGAAAGCAGTTGTTAGTTAACACGTGCTACTTAAGTTCATATATTCATTGTTGCATACATTTTTTGTGCCAGTACACACATCATAGAATACGATTGTGGCTGACAATTCTAGAGGCCTCTCACTCATTGAAAGATGACACTGAGTTCTGACCTGTCTATAACAGTTTTAGAGTGTTTTTCTAGGCCAGTTGACAAATTTACACGCACTAATGGAAGTTAACTGCTCTCCTCCCCTTCTCCACCCTCCACAAGCAAAAGACCCTATTAGTTTTGTAATTTAGTTGCTTGATTCTGCTCATAGTAGTGAAGAAAATATTCATATCACACCTTGACCACATATTGCATTTATTTCTGGTCCAGTCATTTCAATTCCATCGTCATGAAGCAAGGAAATTCCAGATGCAGATATAGCGAAAGTGAATGCAACCGGAGGGGACATTGATGATTTTGCCACTTTTATGAATCTTTGCCCTACAAGAGACAACAGAACCACTTAACAGAGTTTAGGAGTACGAAAAATTTGCACAGTTTAATTCGTTGGTAAAATCAGCAAAAAGCCTGACTAATGCAAAACATCATTATGTTGGAGACAGTAAAGAAACTATTACTTCCATTTCCACCAACGTAACATTAGAAGCATTATTTTCTCTAAATTTTCGTAGCCAACATGTTTCAAAATCTCCTTTATCCCTTGGTTAAGGTAATTCCTAAAAGCATTAATAGCCTTCCCTCACTCCCAAGTTTAAAATTATTGTGAAGGGACAAACAAACCTGATTTAGATTCCAGCACAAGACGGATAGAAACAGCATGAGCCCAAGGGATCCCAAGAGCAGCAACAAGATGGGAATCAAATGTTGTGGGGAAATCCGGATTTTGTCTAGAATCTGAACTGCACAAGATGAGTGACTCGTATATTGCTTATCTGGAACAGGTAAATCTGACATTATGAAACTCGTCATAATACCTTGGAAGGAATAGTGGAAAGGGTCATCACCACTATGAGATCTAACTTGGTTAGTCACCACCACAGGGATACGGGAAAATTCTGCGAGTGATCTTCATACCACAATAATTCAATCAACAGCGAAGAAATTGTTATTTATCCGAGAAATTAACTTTCTGCGATATCAGCTAAAAAGTTGAAGGACAAAATTCTCACTCACTTTATAAAGGTCATATGCCAACCCAATGGATGTTGTCTACATTGTCCCTGTCCATCTCTCCTTGTTGAAAACAAACAAATAAAATGTGAAAAATATTGCCTCTACAAGCAGGCAATCCAGACATGTAATACATACAGTACCATTTCAATTTTAAAATTAATAAACACAAGTTTGTTGTATGAAGTAGGAAATCAAACAGCTGACCCAATTGCAATCTTCACTCAGAAAAATAAATCAAGAAACAATTTTGGTCAAGAATTTAAAAGCTTTGAGCAGAAAAACTACAAATTCAAGGACCATCAAAACACATTAGTCTTCCACATATGTAACTTAGATTACAGCTGTTGTGCATCAATAACTTTTTACTCCAGTGAGTCATCCACTACCTAGTGCAGAATAGGAGAAGGAAAATGAAACTGACCCTGAAACAAGAGCTGCCATGCTATCAATGACTAGCAACTTCACATGATGCTGGAGAAGGGAATCCTTGATCTTTTGCAAGCTGTTAAAGACATAACATCCAGTGTTATAATCAGTCCATTGGCTGCTAACTAACAAAAAGAACATTCTCAATGTCTTACACAGGATATCACGGATGTAAAAAATGCAATACTCAAGAAACTAGCGAGCTCTTTTCAGTTCAATCTTTCCATAAGAATTTCTCAACTTCTTAGCTGCCAACTCCAACAAAAAGGACACATTTATTATGCATCCTTTGTTTTGATTGAAAGTAACTGCAGTTTAATTTTTCCTATTTTATTCTTCATTGTATATAATTTTTCATGCTTATCCAATTACTTTCTTATTCTTTCTCTTGTGACAGTATAGTTCGCACACATACACACACACAAAACACTTAAGGATGTTGATTTTGATTGAACTCCAGTGGACATTCAAGCTAAATCCTCCAACCTAGCAACGTAAGATGGCCTACGCTCCTACATTCTCTAACATGCATAAGGAAAATGATGATAGAGGCTCAACTAATTAATGTTTATCCTCCAATGATCACCCAGAGCATCTCTAAAAAAATTTACTTGATTTTCTCCATAGCTGGGTTAATACATCATTTCTTAGGCTGATAACCTAGAACCTGATTTATCTTACTCATACCACTCTGAGAATTCAGTGGGTGTCGTCGGTTGCAAGACTAGGATCCTACCAGCCATCTGCAGCAGATATTTAGAAAGATTTAGGAAGATGTGAGAACCTATCAGATCATGAGCAGGGTGCAATCTTGGAAGCACCTTGCAACTCCCAGAAAGGAAAAGGGGGGGAAAAAGACACAAAGACCAGATATGTAGAAGAGCTTAAACATGTAATAACTGCAACAATTTTTAAAACTTCTGCTTTTTTCCCTCGTTAAGATGAGTATCTTCCTACATCTATTTTCTCCCAAATTTGAAGACTTGAGCCTGCAAAGACCCAACTTCATGCTAAATAAGTTTTACCAAGATTTCAACATCAAAAAGGATTGTGCAGGCAAATATTGACAGGATTTGATATGTGAAACAGTTAATAACCAATATATGGAAATCTCTATTTTTAATTAGATAAAAGTAACATAATGATCTCTTTAACTTGGTCCATAGATTTCATATGTGTGACACTACAAAATCTGTGTCATATGATTTAGTTATCTTGTCTCAATTCTGAACGGATTTGTCTGCTTCCAAATCTAAAGTCAAGCTATATGTTTCGTCTGTGTGCACGTCGAATGATTTGTGTCCATGTTTGCTTCTGTAAAAGAAAGTAATCATATATTTCTGGATACCTGCTGTGCCATTCCTTCAATTTGGAATATTTCTGGGAAACTATTAACACCTATTTCAATCATCCTGAAAAAGATGGAATTTATTTGAGTGCAAGAAAGCTTGACAAAAGAATTTGAAAAGATATTAGAAGATAGAAAGACGCAAACCTCCTTGAACTAAATTTTGATTCGGTATCCACATATACGACATGCCCATCAAGGCCACCATGACTAGAAGGCAGCGAGGCCAACAAGGAAAGCTTCAGGCAGAACTACAAGTCACATCAAAATAGGATCTGTTGAGAACGACAAATAAGATGGATCAAAATCTTGGACAGAAAATGCAATGCTGGTATACCCTACATCAACAGACTCCTGCATTTTTGTGGCTAGGGTCCGTTTACGGACTGAATCATTGTACAGGTTAAAATATGTGTTTAATAAATAAATTTTAAAGAAAAAGGAGCATTAACTTATGCTGCCATTTGAATATAACCAAACTAGATATTCTGCATGTAGCAATTTCAACCAAGGTTCCCCATCGTACTGCAAAAGCACTTCAGGTTTTGGATTCTAATATTGATCTAAAGGAGACAACTGCAGCTTCCATTTTCAACTTCAATCCCCACCTAACTAGAAGATAAGTAATAGGTGCAAAGGATACGAGGAAGCAGGGAAAAAGGGCAGGACAAACATAAATTAGTTAAACGGAAAGAGCGTATGCAGGCAATAAAATTCCCAGCAATGTTGTAATCCAAATGAGATGAGGAAAATAACAGCAGCATAGCAAAAATACTTTAGAAACCCAATATCATCGTTGTGCCATACCTGTGTTTTGCCAATCCCTGCAGGACCAACCAACTCCGTAATAACACCAAATGGAATGCCCCCACATAAGGCTGCATCTAGTCCTTTCAGACGAGTTGGTAGATGACCTGCCAAGTGCTCATTATGCATACGCTGCTCCAACAGCGACAGAGCCTAAAAAGACAAATTAACACCAAAGTTGCGAACAAACACCTAAACAGAACATTCCATTCTTTTCTCCTATAGTTCACTATACAAAAACGAATCACAACACAATTCAGTGCAAGCTTATTGACATCTGAACTCACAGTTTGGTAGGGAGGGCAAGAAATCTCACTGATACTTGATACTGCTGTTGTAACTTCAGCCAACCCGACATCTAACAGCTCCATTAACTCAAACTCGGTTAATGACAATGCATCCTGGACTCACACAAGACAAACATAAATTAGTTCTACGAAACGCGAATATATGCAGAGGCAGCGATGGAGCCTCTCTCTGTAAGGCCATATAGGGACTGAGAATGAGAATCGCTGTTGGTTTCTTTGATGACAACACCATGACAATCAAACTTGCACTCTTCTAAAATATCACTACGGCTACAACGAAACTGCAGAGTATAATTCCCAATCCTGAGTCTGATGCTAAAAGATTTTCCAAAAGCAGCTTAATTAAACTCCCATTCAATACTGAGTCCAGGTCGAACACGAATTTTGAAAACTGAACCAAAAAAATAAAATTTAAATTTAAAAAAATCAACATAAAATTCACCGAAAAAAAAAAAGAAGAGCTAGGGCCGAGAAAATTGCGTAATAACAAGGATATACCTGGAAAAGGAAAGAAAAAATGGATTCCAAATAACTTGAAGTAAAAATCAACATGTAAAAGAGTTAAAATTGCGTGAATTATAGGTAGTGATCCACAGAATCCATGGGTTCATATTTGATGCCAAATTAGAAATTTAATGATATTCTGTTCTACCTTGGCAGTGTGAATGTTGCGAGCAGCAAAGATGTTGGCTATTGATTTGGGAAGACCCATTTCGCTTATCAATTTGTTCGCCATCACTCTCCTCCACACCCTATTCACACTTTTTCTCATATCAAATCCGCCATTCCATTATTACTTAATACTACTACTCTACAATTTTTCCCGCGCAAATGATCAGTGGCAAACCCGGTTTACTCGTGTATATGTATACTAGTACTACAGATACTCGATTAATGCCTTTTTTTCTTTTTCCCCCCTTCTGCGGTGGTTCGTGATTATAAGGCCGGCGCATTAAAAGGCCGGCGTCATTTCATCCAGCTTGACGAACTTGTAGTGTACGGGCCTGAGTTTAAATCCAAATAAACCCATTTGTATTAGCATAAAGGGCCTGTGAGTTTAAAGACCAGGCCAGCCTAGTTTCTTACAATGAAGTAGAAACAACTATGACTGAAACAATTACTAGAAAATCCCAACTAGGTAGTTATTCCCAATTTCAGCACCAGTTACCTTTCTGTTTAACTAACATGTTTCCATAGGCAGAGAGGCATATAACATGTAGTAGTAGTACATCACATAGGGATGGATCTCTAAGACTCTTTTAACTACATTTCGAATTGAATTATCCAGTCACTGATAATAACGCGTAAGATGCTGATAACATATACTCTTTGAAATTCTCTCTTACGTTGTTTCTCTTCAAAATTTTGGCCCACAACCGGAGTGCGCATCTGCACAGTAAGCAATGATGTCGAATTCGGGTCTTAATCTTTCTGCAAAATTAAATAAAATGATGGGGTAGGTAAATCAATGCCCCTTATCTCATGTAATAGTCTCCCTATCGTGGGGCAGTAGTGTTTTGCCAAGAATCTAGAAGGCGAGAAGAAGTATTTATCCACTTTGTTTTCGTAGAGTTGAGGTTGATGCCTGCTACTAAGTACCAGCTTCGTCATATAGATGTTGAGACGACGCTGGTACGTAAGGGCCAAAGACTTTGACGAAATTTATAGCACTTTTTTTATTAGCCTTTTACTGCTCGATTGCCTGAAGGATTTGTGATCAAAGCGGGACCAATTTCCTTTGGAACCTCTCTCTTCTGCTTATTTGGATAGCAAAGGCTGACAGGAACTTTTGTAATGGGAATTCCCAAGGACGCCGGAAGTGGGGGCTGGGCTCGGATTAGTACATCTTAGACCATTTTTTCTTTCTTTTTTTTTATTTTTGGGAAGAATAGCAGCTTAATGTGCTGGAATAATAGATTATTTTGGATAATTTTTTTTTAAAAAAAATCTATAGCACTTTTTTGATATCACATACTATGTAAATTTAAAAAGTAATTAAAAAATATATTCACTATACGAGTGACAAGTAAATTAAAATTCGTGTAAATAATCCCCTATCCAAACAATTAAAATTAGACACGTACCTGTCAGCCTTTTCAAACGTTCTGCAATTAGAATGGTACGCTAGCAAATTTTCAGTCAAAGCTGTATGTTTCCTTCTTGCAATTTGCAGCAAGCTGCCAACGACATGTACCAACAAACTTGAGTTGACTGAATGGATACATCAAACTTCTTTCCCAACATGCAAACAACACCACAGATGGACCCTTGAGGTATTTGATTACCAATTTGGACTTGAGATTTCGAATTTTAAGATTCTTTTTCTTATGTTTCTTTTGTACTCATTTTCCGACATCTATTAGTGGGCAACGTCCTCTATTGTCTTGGACCAGTTGTAAAATAAAATTGGCTAAGTAACCTAGTCTCAGTGACGTCCTGGTTCATTGGATCGAAGACGCTCTGGCTAAGTAAACCCAGTTTCGTTACTTCGCTCTCTGCTTTGAAAGGTTACTACTCTAATACGCTTTTTTTTTTTTTTTTTTTGTTTGGTCGGCTGAAGAATATGTGCTTTTGTTGAAAATTAATTTACTTGGCTTCTATTTGTATTAATTTTCTTGAGATTAGGTAATTTATTGACACATTTAATTATTTTTTTCTCATCAAAATGACCGGGCTTGATATGTTTGAGCTGTTATTGATTGGAGTTGCTTTTTAGGCAACGTTTGGTAGCATGAAATTTGATATTCGCAATGTAGGGGTCGAATTTTCATCTCTCTTTCGAGGACTTCCATTTTCAAAAATTGCTTGGAATCTTTACATTCGAGAAGGATATACCCTGTAGCAAGGAAGGTTAGTTTGTCCGTTATAAATTACTTATCCTGATTGACTTCTGGACCACGAAGCTTATTCTACGTAGTTATTGTGACTGACTTGGTGAAGCTAGTGTGACCTCGGTTCTTAAATTAGCATATTAGTTTTAGGGCGTGGATCGGATCCTCCACGGTTGCAAGATCAACTGTCTAGTCGAATTTAAGTTGATCTTGATCATTGATTTGAAATTTATTTATGGTCGAAATCCTAATAAATATGTATTAGGTACATACAGTTCATGTCTTTGCTTCTGGATTGGGAGAATATTGTCGTATGTTGACTCATTGATGTGGAATAAGAAGATTTTTTGACATGGGCAGTGCTGTATTTATTCGTTGGTTTTATTTTCTGAATCAAAAGGTTTGGGAGTGGATATGGGCTCTCGCTGTCTCGCATCGAAATCCTGTTAGGACTGATTGGTGGTGTGAAAACTGGAAATTTTAACGCATAAAAGCACTTGTATGATGATGGTGATCACTTGTGCAATGGCGATTAGCTGTCTAAGTAAGACTTTTCTTTCTTTCTTTCTTTTTTTAAAAACCAATACTAAGGTTCCAATTATCTTTCTTTCTTCATGATTTCTGTTTTCTACCTTTCTCTTGTTATTTTAGTTTTGGGTCAGTTCATTACCTTCTCATTTCTGTTGAGGCACAAAATTTCTCTTTTCGAATAGAGGAAAAAGGATGGAAAGGTCATTATTCGATTAGCCATATCTCTAATGTTCTTTCCCGCAGTCACACTTTATCATGAGGCGATTGGCACATTCTATATGGTAGTTAAGACTCAACCACCAACTCTTCTTCTACCAACATTTTAGTAAAGATTAATTACTAGCAAACAAGAATTGCTGCTGTGAATGATAGTATAATGGTTGTTGCAAACAGAGAGGTTTTGACTTGCTCGAAACTAATCAAGTCATCAAATAGATTATCGGGCGGGCAGAGACACATCTAGCGGCTATCCCGAATTCTTTCCTGATTATTGAACAGAGATGTTTTGGTCAAGAGTCTCAAGACTCGAAGAGTTCGAGTCTTTTTGATAAAGAGTTTTTGTTGATAAGAGAGAGACTCTTCAGGAGTGTGAAGTCTACACACGTGAAAAGGTATCTGCCGTTTGACCATTGCTGTCTCTGGGGTATCTCAACAGGGCCGGAAGAGTGCAATTTCCTGGCATTCGGCTACCATACCTGGTTTGGCTAGATTATGCTTGCACTCACATGTATGGTTGAACAACATCTTTCTCTCTCAAAAAACAAAAAAAAAAAAAATTGAAATTAGAACGTTTGTTTGAAAACAGTTTCAGTTTTTTTTTTTTTTTAAAAAAGTTTCAGTACTGAGTTTGTTTGGATAGAAGTTTATTTGGATGATTTATCTGAGATAATTACTGTAACACTTTTTTGATTTGATGTCCGTAAAATAAAAAAAATGATTAAAATTTATAAAAAAAAAAAAAATTTCAAATCATTTCAATCCAGACACAGTCACGTTTCACAGTGGTTAGCTATTACCATCTGCTCACTCATTGACATTGACATCATGGGCCATATTTGACTTCGTAGTGGTTGCTTGCCTCCACTGCAAACCATTCTCATATTTTCATTGGGTAGCATTTAATGAGCATATTTTCCACAAAGTTTAGGGTCTATCCAGCCTATCTATCACTCTTTCTTGTTGCTTGAGGCTAGAAAAAAGAGTAAAAGAGATTGTTCATGGTTTCAACTTTCAGGCCTTGACATATCGCAGCATTACAATATGTAACCAAACAATTAAATTCATTAGTTTCAGAATGATGAGACTCCAAAACTATAAGACTAGATCTTCTATCACTTGTACGTCTAGCTGATAGTTTGTTATTCCTCCATTTCAATCCTCGCGTGGATTTCTGTTTTGATTCAGTAACAGTTTGATGATGAATAATAATAATGGAGTGTGTTTGGATTGTAAGTTATTTGAGATTTTTTACTGTAGCACTTTTTGTGATGTGATGTATGTGAGATAAAAAGGTAATTGGGAAGATAAAAAGGTGTATTGAAAATTGTAATGGTGATGTAAGCAAATATATTTGGGCAAATAACTTACGATCTAAGAAATATGAGAGGCACATACAGAAGAAGTTACTTCTCATTAATCTGAAATTTAAATGTTCCTGTCAATTCTATATATGTTACCACAATTCGATTTGACTCCAGCAGATTTGCCTTTAGGGACCGCTCAAGTCATGAACAGATGGAAAACTTCAAAGCTATAGTAATAATAATGTTCAAACTGCATTTTAGATGTTTTTTGACGGACCCAATGGTTGAACTCGGAAGGGTCCAGCACTTTGGAATTGCTACTAGTCAAGCAAATCTCTTAAACCCAACAAAGAAAACAAAAAAAAGGTTTGCATATATGCCGGAGCGACAGGTAGGAGAACAAAACTACTGGCCATTACAGACTACAATGGTCGGCTGATGATGCTTTTTCTTGGCAAATTCCGGGAAAGACTGATGAGATGAGGCATTCAAAGTTCAAACCATTCTTAAGTTTTCAACTTTCCCACCTCCTACACTACTGTCACTTCTCCAATCACCCTTTTAAGGTGCCAGCGAATGAATGCCGCAAGAGTTTTGTGAAATACAGTAGTCTGATTTAGCGATCGAATCGAATGTGCTCTTGTGCTTCAACTTTCTTTCGGCAAATCTCAAACCACTCCCGAAACTTACTAATTACTACCAGTATCCTTTCTGTCAAAAGAATCACCTATGGTTGCACATCGTATTAAGGATTTAATGACACTCTGCAAATCCCTTCTTAGAACGGCCCAACAATATCCTTCTCTAGTTAAATATGATTGATTATACCATCAAATCTCATTTGCATTCCGTATTTCTTGAACTGCTCTTTGTTCTTAAATCTGCTTTTCCTTTACCCTCTTTATCGCATTTTAGGCTGTGCATGTAAAATTTGGACTATGGTACTATCATTTGCCTATTGGATCCAATAGTGAATTAGACTTTTTTTTATCCCTTTTTTAAAATTATAATAATAGTAAGGATTAATCTTTGAATGTTAAATATGCAAAATTTGAATTTAAAATTCAACTTTTACCATCGAATTTAGACACAAAAACAAATTTCAGAATCGGCCCCCAAGCTACAAATAAAATACTAAAAGGGGTCTAAATCGTCGGATTATTGTCGAGATGGCGTCCATATTTACAGAAAATGTAAGATACACCCCTAGGCTATCGCTATATATACTCCTACCTCCCTATTTCCCCCACCCATTTTCTCTTCCAAAACTAGCAATATTCCCCACCCTGTAGGGGGGGCCTTTTTTCCGAATTTCATTTTGTTTTCTCTCCGACCTTTTTAACTTCTGTATAGTTCTCCTCGCTGAGGCTTCTTCTATTGGATAATCTGTATACATATGTACTCCGTTCTTGCATGATAAATTTAGAGGCAATATTATAAGCCCTCTGCTACTTTCACTTCCCTTTTTCCCAGACAACTCTTTTAAAACTTTTGTTTTTGAATCTGTTTTGCTTTTCCTCTGCTCTTTTCTGCCTTGATCGAATCTCATCCTTTCTGTTCAACTCTCTCATCCTTTCTTTTCGACTCCTATCTTGGTTATCCTGTTTCTTGATCTGCTTCTCTGTATTTCTGTGAAATCTGCCAGCGATCGCGTAGCAATCGATGAATTCTACTTCCTCCAGCCCCCAAAAGACGCAGAAGGCCGTCCCGCAAAGAAGGGGCCAGATCAAAGCTCAAATATTTGCGAGCTGGGGCGAGAAGTTGTCTTCTGTTGCCTCAAAAGCAGGGGAAGCAATCAGCAATCTCATAAAGTCAGGGAATGATGGTGTCAGAAGCCCCGCCTCTACAAGTCCACCGCCAAGTGATTACACTTCTGACGGTTCTTCTGGTCAGGCTTGAAACATGACAGCATTTTCTTGTTTGATCTCTAGTCTAGTGCTTTCAGTTGTGTGTTATTTCTTCTGGTCAGGCTTGAAACATGACAGCATTTTCTTGTTTGATCTCTAGTCTAGTGCTTTCAGTTGTGTGTTATTTGTAGTTCAGGATGCAGCCTTTTTTCCCTTTGTATTTTTGGAATAAGGAAATAGGCAGTCCACAAGGAACAGATGCTCTTGAACTCTGTTGATTTTGATCCAGGCAAGAGCACCTGTTTTCTTCTGTTTGGTTTAGTCCTGTGGTTGTGTGAATATGTAGTTTGCAGTTACTGCAGCTTTGTTTTTATGAGCTGCTAACTGCACTGTTATTGACTCTCTTCCTCTGTTGTCTCCGTGTTTTATTGTGGAGATGGTGGTCTTGGAAGCGGGTTTATGTTTGTAGTAGTGTTTTCTGGTTTTCATTTCAATAATAGTTGTCCCCAACAGCAAGACAGAAACGAAACCATATCCATTTTATCTTTCATATCCATTTCTGCTCAGGTGGACTTGTTCAAGTTTTGTTTGGCTCATTTCTTGTCTTGTTCATCAGATATCCGACGACGAATGAAGTTCCTTTGCCTCCGGCGCAATTAATATATCTGATGCTGTCCTCCATACGAACAAAAACTTGGCCCTTAAATTAATTCAGGATCAACAACCGAATCTTCCCTTGTGCCACTTATTGTATACCATTTGTCTGAATTATGCTACTACTCTGTCATATGGATTGCCGGTAGTGGCAGTAGTATTTTAACTTCGCTCTGATGGATTTTCTGAAATGTTAATAATTACTACTAAAAAAGGGTTGCACTTTTTCCCTTTACGTGCAGCAGATGGAAGTGCTTTTTGCACTTTTTTAAACTAGGAGTGTATAATTTTCAAATCCGAGCAGTGTTTTTCTGGTTATTTTAGTTTTGATAGGTCACATCAGCAAAATATTAGGCAAATCAAGAGAGAGTCACCTGGAAATTACATGCTGCTAATTAATACGACTAATTAGCTAGTGGATGACTAGTGGGGACAAACCTTAATAATTTATTTTTGTTATTTTTCATTCATTATTAGTGCCTAAACAGGGCTAAAGAAACATTCGTTCTTAAAAGTTGAAAACCTCAGTTTCTGAGCTTTTTGGTCGTATCTTGAGTTTGTGTAGCTTTTGGCCATGTCTGCAATGTTCCACCAAATTGCGTTCTTTTTTTTTTTTTTTTTGACTCAAATAAGCATAGATCACTTTGCATTTGTATCCTCCAGAGTCACACGACTTTCCACCTACCATACATGAAGTAAATATGAAAAGGAGGGATTAATGGCTTATACTCCAGTTTTAATAGTCAAACTTGTATAAAATATTTCTATCTGAAGTTAAATAAAATGTCTTGATTCTTGAACGTAAATGAGGTGTGAACCAACAACAAGAAGAAGACTAGAATTGTGATGTAAAATTTTGGCGACATTAGATTGAGTGCACAAGTTTCCCTTAAATATATATAGACAACTTTTGCCATTCCTAACGAGCCAACTTTTTGAATTGACCTAATTTCTTCTCCATTTGGTAGCGTATGCCCTTTCTACCATTAACCAAACATACGCTAGAATAATTAGGAAATTTCGGCCCGCATAAGGGCTTAGCGTCATGCTTAATTCTTAAGCTTATTGAACAACTTGTTCTGTATGCGCATTTTGCCCGGAATCCAGACTCTTTGGCACCATACACTAACTCGTTTTCTAATGTCTCTTCTTTGTTGATTTCTTTGAGTTTGAGGTGTTATCAAAGGTGAAGACATAGTAGTAATATTTGACGCGTTTTCTGCCCAAAGTGCCGTGACCACTTAAAATAAAGGGTTAATTACAAAAATTTTCTTTTAAGGTTTGGTCAAAATTGTAGTTTATCTCTTAACTTTTATTTCTTCTTACTTCACCCCCTATTTCAGTCCAACTCAAATCAAGTTGACCAATAAAACTGTTGAGTGGATGAAAATGCACTACTATTTACTATTGCCTTTTGAGTATCCTTGTGGAGTTACCTTAGGTAACCGTTTGTGTATTTCTGACCAAAAATGGTCCAAAAAAATTTTAGTTTATAAGGAAAGGCCCTTAAGATTCTTTGTATGTTCAAATTACAAGATATAATTTTTATTATAGAATAATTTTTTTGAACTTTTGGATAGAATACATTTGGAATACTAGCATTTTTTTCTTCCCAAAATTGTCCTGCATATAATTATTTTAGGTGGGTAGACCCTGAATTTTGCAAAAAAAAAAAGAAAGGAGGGAAATATGTGTTATATGGTAATCAAGGAAGACAAACATGTGTTTTACTATAAAGTTTATCCTTTTTTTTTTCACATATCTTAACTGCAATACAACACATATTTCCCTTCCTTTTTTTAAAAGTTAAATGTCTATCCATTAAGCTAATTACGCGCATAATGATTTTGGTTAGAAAAAAGAGAGCTGGTATTTCAATTTATTTTATCTAGAAATTCAAATAATGACAATTATTCTATGGTAAAAATCAAACATTGTAATTTGAACATCCAAAAAAATCTTATACTAGTTGTCTTCCCTTAGAGACCATATAGAAGGGCATTTTTGTCAAATCAAATATTTTAATTGTCAACTTGTTGAATTGAATTGCAATAGGAGGTGAAGTGAGAATAAATAAACGTTAGGAGGTAAAATGCAATTTTGACCAAACGCTAAGGGGAGTTTTTGAGACTAACCCTAAAATAAATGACCACTACTTGTCTTTTCTTTTCTTTTTTTTCCCTCTATACTGTGAAAGAAACTTCTCTAAAAAAGAAACTAGTCAAATTTGCCAAATACAGAGTCATAGCAACCATGAATTACAGAGAAACTTCTAATTTTAGAAAAGTACCCAACATCCGATTTTATGGCTAGAAACTATGGGATGTGAACTTTTCTTTTTAGACTAACTAGTTATTCTATCTTAAGTAAAATTTGCTCTGAAGATCAAGTACTAAAACAGAAAAAAAAAAAAAAAAAGCTTATCTGGAGCAATAATAACTCGTCAACATGCATGTTTTACTTGTGTGTAGGTGTAATCCAAAGAGGTAAGCGGTACAGACAAGGCCTAATCCATTTAACGGCTTGTGTTTAAGCATTTGAGGTCCGACCGCGAAATGGGCACTAAATTCTACCAGCAGTGTTGTCTCTTTGTTCCTAAATTGCAATGGTCATTGGCTGGTTGGTCGGTCAATTCTAGGCTCTAGCAAATGGCCGCCAAGAACAATCAACGTTATATTACTGGCGGGTACTCATTCATTCCTCAATTCATACAGTACTAATAACTAGAGGGCTGACTTGTTCGCTGGAATTCTTACGTGTTCCCACTTCATTTTCTGGCCTTACCCATCCCAGGGCCACTGCCCCCGTCTTCTTGACGGGTATCCTTTCTTCACTCTCTCGCGCTAGTAGGAGCTGCTAGTAGCTGGCGGCTGGACTCCCAAGTCCTAAAGCTGGCCTTTGTTGATTTATGAAATAATTTTTTTTTCCCAAGCTACCACCATAATTAAAGAAAATGCCATCTGTTATTTTATCTATTTAGAAACACTTTATGATGGGACGCGACCTTATGGTCTTATCTCTTTAAGCAAACAAGTTGGTGCGTGTAATATGGTTTGATTTTGTGGCGTTGGCAATAATGTTAATCAAACTGAGCACGTCATTAACAAGCATATATATATATATATGCAGTGGCCTTGTTTTACTTTTCTTGCTTGGAGGCTGTTCAGTCTGATTTTACTAGTGCTAATTTTCGTGCTCCGCGCTTTCAAAGAAGATCTTCAGTCCACGGAGGAGGAGGAAGACCATATATCATCATTCCTGATGTCAGCGGCTCCGAGAATTCTAGGATGGAACGAATATTGAATAAGTATTCCTTCTTCGTCCTCAGTCCTGTAAATACTTAAAATAATTGAGCGGGTGCAAAGCTGACGCCACAAGGATATGAGCTTGCGTTTTTCGATGAGATCATCAATGACGCTATGTCACTGGGACCCCGACCCAGTCACTTTTGTGACCTTAGATTTGTTGTTTTCTCTTTTTTTTTTTTCCGAAGCAAATGTTGTCATTTTAGATGATTTCTTCCGTCCCTCCCCTGGATTTGCCTGATCGTAGTTGACTAATAATAGTAATTAGTGAATAAACAATAGTTGGAAGAATAATGTAGACCTAAGTAATAGAGCATTATTTTACTCGTTCCCTAGACTGTTGGTGGACACTCTTATTCGATTCGGACTTTGCCAACTTGGAAATCTTCCTCGAGATTTGTGTGAGGAAATTATTGGTGTTTTGTGGGGTGGGAGAAGTTAGGTATACAAAGGGCTGCTAGAGATTTTTTTTTTTTTTGGTAAGAGGGCTGCTAGAGATACAAACAATTTGCCAGCAGTTCGATGATGGCTCAATTTGAATTCGGTCAAAATCGAACTATTGCTTATGAATTCAAGTCAAGCATGAGCCTTAAAGGGGAGGCTCCAGTGCTGGATGAGCTTATTTGAGTAATTAGATTTTTTCAATTAAAAATAATATAGATGTAAAATTACATTTGTAGGTACTGAAGTTGTAAAATTTACTACTAAAAAATCGAACTCAAACTCAAGTTGCTTAAGTTCGACATGAAAGGATCCTCTAGTTCATTCGAGATGAATTCGCACTCATATACTACTTGCTCAAGTCGAACTCGAGTTTAAAAATTTTTACTCAATCAAGTTCAAACTCGAATAACACTGCTAATGATTGAATTCGAGGTCGAGCATGATATTACTTGAATTCAATTTGTCTTGAATACATCCCTAGATATACAGAAAGCCCCTGGCTCCCAATCGCCCAAAACCCCCCCGGGCCGCTGACGGGACCAAAAAAAAAAAAAAAACTACCCTGGCCGAAGGAGAAAAAAAAAAAAAGAAGCAAAAAGCATGTCAAGCAAAGATCTAGAATTTGGGCCACCATATCCGTATATTGTTGAAGGTGAATTTTTGGCAAAAAATATTTTGTGAATAATGCTCAAGACAACTGGCAGATTGGACTTAAAGGCCACATGCTTTTGGGGCGAAGAGAAAAGAAGCCCAAGCTGGACTTTGCGCAGCCGGGCACCGACCACAATGGATAAGCACCAAAAGCTTGAAAGAGATTGAGGATGAAATCAACGAGGACCAATTTGCCATTCTCTCCTGCCTTTTGGATTTTAAGGTTCTATTGGAAGCCACATTTTCGCAAGCCACAACTAATGCCCCGTGTATTAGTAGTATTTCCCTCAATATTAAACTCCAACAACAAATGAACAAAACCATGGGCTGTCATTTGACTACTTGCTTTTTCCCATGCAAAACCACCTTACATTTTAAAATCATTCGTCCAATGTAGTCGACTGCATCTACTGTGTAAAAAGTTCTAATTTGGTGAGGAGATGGGCTTATACCAGAAATATTTTTCTTTAAAAAAAAAAAAAAAACCGTACCACGCGATTGTAAAATTCGCAGGCTTCCAATTTGCACATCAACGGCTTCAAATCCTTCGAGTCGCGTCCCCGTCGCAATTCAGTCGATCATGTGAAAGAATTCCGCGAGGCGTGGATTCCACTGCCCGCATAAACGATCTACCTTTTTAATTAGTGGCTTTCCTATTAAGTTTCTTGAACTGTGAATTATTGCCATCTCATTTTTTTTTGTTTCGCCCAACCAATTAGGTCGGACAATTAGTATTAATACAAACCAATTTGTTAGCTTAAAACGCTTTTACTGAATATGCATATTGATTTCAAGGAAATTAAAGAGATTTTCCCACTCAGAAGCCCACAAATCCCACTTAATGATTTTATGACCGCACACAGATCAAATTATTTTCATTAAATTTACAGCTTAATTACATGGAAGATAAAAATTATGCTAATTAATCCTTTTATAGTTGAAGAATAGGCGAGCAAATTAAAGCCCAAAAATAGTAGTAAATAATCCGAAGACCCATACACGGAAAGAAGAAATTCAGCAGCTTATGCATTCGATCCCAAAATTTATCGAATTGATTCAATTACTTGTACAAAAGAAGAAACAGCAAAGGTTATCTGACTTCAAACGCACAAATATGGTCAAAAACTGATTTATATACTCTTAACAAAATTCTTGGCTCATTATTAGTTCCATGAAGCTTTTGATTTTTCAGATGGCCAAAACAATGCTTGAGTTCATTGTTTCATTTTTTTTTTCCTCACGAAATTGAACTGACTCCCAGAATTTTTTTTATTTTTATAGCTATCCCCGGTAATAAGAAAGGAAGATAGGGCAAAATTGGGATTTCATGAGGGGGCGTTTGTACAGTTTATCTAAAAGAGCCAGCCAAGCTGTATACTAATTACTAAGTTGAAGCGGATGCTACTCATTCATTAAACAAACAAGGAAGGAGTCTGGCGGAGGTAGTGGATTCCACGTGGATGCATTTTACTAGCGGGACCGAGGAATTTAAGGGCACGGCAGGGAGCGCCGGAGGGGCGGTCAGAAACAGGGAGGAGGAGGCGGCGGGGGCAGCCGAAAATCTTAAATTAAATGTAGTAAAAATTTACAAAATGATTTGAACTTGTGAGTAATTCTCATTAGCTGTGAAGCTCTTCTAAAAGCAGGGATTTGCTCCATGCCATTGTTGTTGATGAATTATGTACAGGATTGCATTTCATTGAAGGCAAAAAGATATAGGAGACAAAAAAAAAAAAAAGGAAACTTCGTGACCAAGCTACCTCAGGCAGCTGAAGCCAGAAGCAGGCCAACATATAATATAATAATGTGCATTTGTTTGCGCACAAGTCCACCACCACTCAAACATCAGAACTAAAAGCCTCACTTCACTTCAGTCAAACCGATGCACTTCTCACTTTTCTTCCAGATACTCTGAAGCCCATATTTCTACTTTCCCCTGTTTTTCCCTTGTTTTCTCCTCCTCCTCCTCCTCCTCTTCTTGTTCTTCTTCTTCTTCGTCTTCTCCTCCTCCTCCTCCTTCTCCTTCTCCCTCTTCTGCTCCTCCTCCTCCTCCTCTTGAAAGTTTTCCATTTTTCACCTTAAAATTCGAAGGAAATTGCCAACTACAGCCTCCACAATGAAGAAGAATCCAAAGGTAAGGCTTCCCCCAAGGAGGGGGCAGATCAAAGCCGAGATATTTAGGAAATTCGTCAAAGCAATCGTCTCAATTGCGGCCATGGTTGGGTGTCAAGGAGGGAAGAAAGGTGGCTGTGGTCTCGCCAAGAACCCTATAGTTCCGACTGAAACTACCGCCATGTCTTGGAGTAATTCTGCAGGAACAGACAATGGATAAGTTTTACATTCCTCAAGAAATTTTTTTTCGCGTTGTTGTTTTTATTACTTACTATTTATCCTTCCTAATTTTAGGAAAAGAAACCGATGTATTTATCAAATTTCTTTTATTGTTTGTTGTTGTTGACAATTTATCTTAATTTGTTTATTCTAAATTGAAGCTCTTTTTTTTAAAAAAATTTTGCAGAGCGATTTCCTCATATCTGCGTTATTGTTCTTCCCTTTTGTTATTATATTCTAGTCATTTATGTCCATAATAGATTCAGGACACGAGCCGTTGACAATAAGTATTCTTGGCCCAACTTCTCCTTTTGACAAGGTGTAAGTCCAACATAAATGTGTTTTAGAAAATTGGAGCTTATGACTTCTCCTTTTGACAAGGTGCAAGTCCAAAATGATTGTTCAATAATAGTAGTAGCACCTGTACCAAATTTTTAATTCTAATATTGTAAGACTGGTTTTCAGTTTAACTGACATAAACCATTGCACGACCGACAAGTTGAATATACATATATATATAATATATATATATGTATGTATATGAGTTGCTGGCGATCCAATTGGTTTTCTTGTTATTAGTCAATATAAAGAAAGTGAATTAAATCACGCACATTCATAGTAGTTCCGAGATGGAAAAGAAAGTCGGTGGACCATGGGCCATGAAGGCATGAACAATAGACAAAAAGCAGCTAATATTTCAACATTAGAAAAAACAAGGGATAATTACAGAAACCTCCCCTGAGGTTTCTGACATTTACACTGACCTCCCCTGTGGTTTGAACAATTACACTAACCTCCCCTGAAGTTACTAATCCTTTGCAAATTCAGTCCAAACTATTAAAATATTATTTTACGGAGTGAAATTAGAAGTTTTTACCAAATTTATCCTTTGTACTACATGTCCAATGAATGACAAAGTACTACAAATCAATTAACAATTAATAAACTTTAAGGAGTATAGTTTATAGGCAAATACGCATTACTTATTTAAAGTACCGGCTCTTTACGGGTATTTTACTTTCAAACATTTAATTTATGATAAATATATCAATATTTGTAAGTAAAATTCAAAAAGTGTTACAGTAATATTCTTGCAAAAAGGAAATCGGTAGGTTATTTATTTAATATAAATTAAATATTTTTTTAAAAAAAAAGAAATGGCCCATAAAGTATTAATATTTTATGATTTTCATTCATTACATGAGTAAAGTATTCATTTTTTATGTGTGTTTTATTATGAATCATTTAATTTATGTTAAATATATAAATATTTGTAACTAAAATTGAAAAATTGTTATATTAATATTTTTACGGAAGAGAGATTGGTAGGTTTTGTATTTAATAAAAATTAAATATTTGAAAGTAAATACAAATATGTATTTGAGCGTAAATATTTGTATTAAATTAAATGTTTGAAAATAAAATTCCCATAAAGAACTGGTACTTTAAATAGTTACCGGTTCTTTATGGGCAAACACGCATTACTCATTTAAATTACCGGTTTTTTACGGGTATTTTACTTCAAATATTTAATTTATGATAAATATATCAATTTTTGTAAGTAAAATTCAAAAAAGTGTTACAGTAATATTCTTGCAAAAAGGAAATCGGTAGGTTATTTATTTAATATAAATTAAATATTTTTTTAAAAAAAGAAATGACCCATAAAGTATTAATTCTTTATGGCTATCATCCATTACATGAGTAACGTATTGGCTCTTTATGGGCATTTTATTCTGAATCATTTAATTTATGTTAAATACATAAATGTTTGTAATTAAAATTGAAAAAATATTATATTAATATTTTTACGGGAACAAAGATTGATAGTTTTTGTATTTAACAAAAATTAAATATTTGAAAGTAAATACAAATATGTATTTGAGCGTAAATATTTGTATTAAATTAAATATTTGAAAGTAAAATGCCCATAAAGAGCCGATACTTTAAATAGGTAATGCGTATTTGCTTATAAACTATACTCCTTAAAATTTATTAATTGTTAATTGATTTGTAGTACTTTGTCATTCATTGGACATGTAATACAAAGGACAAATTTGATAAAAACTTCTAATTTCATTCCCTAAAACAATATTTTAATCATTTGGACTAGATTTGCAAAGGATTAGTAACCTCAGGGGAGGTTAGTGTAATTTTTTCAAACCACAGGGGAGGTCAGTGCAAATGTCAGAAACCTCAGGGGAGGTTTCTGCAATTATATAGACAATAAATGATGAAGAGTACAAAGATACAGTAAAGAATTCTTCTAAATGAGCAGAAAGTGGGGCGTACCAAGTTACGTCAATTGGTGGCGGGATGGCGGCTCAGGGTGATTCGCGCACAATATAAAAATGAAAACAGGAATTATAAATGGAGCAACATTCGTGTTGGAAAACGCAGTAGTAGTAGTACAATAATTCAATTGTGCCCTATGAGTTGATATGACCTATTCTCTCCGGAGAGGTGGGGAGCTCTACGCACTTTGGTAGAGATTTATTTGTTGTCCACGTGCTTCACTGCAGTTGGCATTTCAATCCCACAAAAATATTTATTCTTTACGGTAATTGATATTTATTTTTGGGTACAAATCACAGGTATTCTTTACGGTTTCGACTAATACTGTTCGAATCGAGTAAGATTCCTTACGGAGAAGCTTTTCCAATACTCAATATTTTTTTTATTATTTTTATGAATTTCAAGCCAGAGATCTCATGATTAAGAGATGCAAATACCAGTTAGTAGTAATAAAAAATTTATGAATTCAATCTTGATGCTAGCACAATCATTCTTATTACTTGTATAAATCAATTAGACCACTAATACGGCAAAGAATGTTTTAATGTCACGCCAATTTTAGCAAAAATTGCCTTTCAAAAATAATATTGTGATGATATTGATTTGTCTTGAGAAGGATACCTTGTGACATGAAATGCCCCGCTAAACTGAGCACATAGCCGAAATTGGGAAACTAGTCTACCACTACTACTACTATCATTTTATTATTTCGTAATCTAAGACTGATTGGTCCACTTCCCGGAAAGGCAAGTGAGATTATTGCCTGAATCTAGTCGTCCTTGAGGGAAGTCTATCAATTCCAAAAGTGACAAATTCGTTTGCTATCATGGATAAATAACCCCCACAAAAAAAAAAGGAGTGCAAGAATTTGGAAGTGCTTGCAACTGAAATAAATAATTATATAGGCCTACATCACCAACACCATTTTTTCAGTCGAAATTGCTTTTTGTTAAGAATGAAGACATTAACCAAAGGACAATACGAGGAACCAATGTGACCCATGTTAAGATTTCATGATGATATCTTTTCCGAGTACGATAAGATAAGATATTGTGTTGATTCCCATCGGAAAATAGGTACCTCATGCTACGATAGCTTAATGGATCCGTAATTACTTAAGCATACTGCATGTATTGTAGTCCCACCATAGGCCCAACACCATTATGGCTTTCAGGCTCCCCAGCAAACCCCACTAGCGTGGTTTTTTTTTGCCAACGAGGAAGAGGTGGAAATTAAGAACTAGAGAGGAGGTAAAGGGAATTTGATCCCAAATCCCTTACTAGTTGAATACTACTGATCAGGTATTGAGGTTTTTAATAAACTCGTAATAGTGACCATTTATTTTGCCTTAAAAAAGATCCATAAACAAAATGTGACCATTTATTCTTGGCATTAGTATTCTATTATAATCAATGTCCCCACATGTTTGATAGTTTTGTTATCCATTTTTCATCAATCTCAAATTATAAACTACCTTCCAATTAAAAAATATAGTTAAATTTTAAATTTTTTAAAATACCCTTATTTAATATACTTCATTATCAGTAAATATAACTTACCTTATTTAATACAGTCAACTTTTGCACCAATAAGTGCTTTGACATATGTCTTAAATGGTGCGATATACCATTATTATTCTTGTTGTTGTTGTTGTTGTTAATGTAGGGGTATAGTTATTAATGATGCTGCTAATATTATTGTAAGGGTATTTTTAAAAAAATATTAGACTAAATTTACTTTTCTAATAAAATTAACTAAATTTTCTTAAATTATGTGAGAAAAACCAAAACTATTAAAATGGGATGGACGGAGTGCGCATTTTATCACTTAACTACATCACTCGTGAATAAGTCGGATAAGATCACTATGAGCTGTTGACAATATTAAAACAAGCTAATTTTTAATGTTTCTGTTTAGTGATTAAGGTTTTAGTCACATTGAGCATTGACGTCAAAATTATGGCGGGTTTATGTGTTAAATTGTGTCAGTTTTTAGTGTTACAACTTACAATTAGTAGGGAATTAATTTCATGGATAATTTGGCCATTGAGTTACCATAGGTCTATAGAGTCGATGAAGTAGTACAATCGTACACCATTTAATGTCCTTGTCGCAGATTTGCTTCAATTAGGCAAATCCGTCTGAAAGTTTGCGGATGACAAGATATTTGATTTGTTTGCTTCGAGGCTTCGACACGGTCCCCCTTTGCTGAGTCCTTTTCTCTTTTCTATGTATTTTCCGAGTGTTAAAACAAAGAATTTTTATTCGTCAATATAAGCATCCGTCCCAACTCTGTCAATGATGGGATTCTTGACCGTAAAAAAGATCCTGTGACATGATGTACAGACCAAATCGATGGATCAATTGGCCCGCCTAACACAATGAGACTCTCGATCGATTGGATCAAATTTGTGACTGATCAAAGACGTACAACTCCCCTTAGATTGCTTTTGGACCGATATAGCCGTTAACTCTTGTGTTTGTTCTAATTATGTGTGTATGTGTGAGTTTCTTTCCGTCTCTGGAAAAAAAAAGCTGATTCTATGTCTTCTTGTTTTTCCAAAATTTCAATTGCGTCCCCATTTTTCTTTTTTGGGGTGCTAACACGTGTCATAACCTTTTTTTTTTTTTTTTAGTCAGACCGAAATGAATCAGTGAAAAAAATCCACACCAGTAACCCCATTCGGACATTTGGAGCCTTTTTTTTTTTTTTTTCGGAAGCAACATTTGGAGCCTTTTTATGTTTGGTTGGTTACGCCTGTCCAATAAAAGAACGCTCTTCAAAATGAGCTTAAATACCACAGAGCAACTCGCCTGAATGCCCAGCGTTCTTAGTAGCGAAATGTGCTAGCAGCTGCTGCAATCAGAAGTCAAATAGCAGTAGCAATCGTTAATCAAAAAGCGTTTTGAGAAGACAATGAAGCATCACAGCCTAATTGATAAGATGCTTTAGCTATAATCTAACATGTCACGGATTTAAGTTATCAAGGGATAAGTAAGAAAGCATTTTTTATCCTCTTTACAAATTTACGGAAAAAAAAAAAAGGGTTCCTAAAGGCGCTGCCTTCTCTACCATAACTGACTCTGCATGGGGCAGCGAGGCACTAGTGATTCTGGTGATCGCCAACTTTTTTTCACTTTTTTGGCATATGACGCTGTTACTTAGTAAATACAGCGAGAAGTTCTCAAGTATATATTCTCCATCTTCATGGACAAAACCAGCTTCATAATTTTATATATTACCAGTGTGATGATACTTGAAGATGGCATAATAATTAATAGTAGTAGTAGCAAAGGATTTGGTGCCTCCCTCATGAGTGTGACTGCATAAAGAGATTCATCGCCGACTCAGATAGTGAAGTAGTAGTAAAAGGTTTACTTGGACAGCCAGACTCAGGTTCAGCCTTCAAGTCAAGTGAGAATGGACCTATGTAGGGTTGCCCTTCTGGGATCATGCTTTGCTGTCTACCCTGTTGAAAGTGGAAGAATTGTTGATTTCTTCGATCGAACTTTGCCCAATCAGCATGTAATGACAAATTTATTTATGGAGCATTGGCTACTGAAGTTTCATATCATATTCGTCAATTAAAAGCTCAAAAGAAAAATCAAACAGATCCGAATGTCATTTGTGCACCTGCAATATATATGCTGTACAGCTATAGTTTTTGCTGCCCCCCAACAACCATGTAATTAATCTCATCCTTAAGCCTCCAATCCATTAAGTTGATGTTGAAGCTGTCCCGACAAATTGACAGTCTTGGGCGTGCGATTCTGCAGCGCTAAAACTTGAAAGCGTCACGAACATGCTTTGTAGTTCAACTTTTTGTAAGAGTACTGTTGATGCAGCATTTGAGCTTTTTTTTTCCTTTTAACTGGCCTTGCTTTCACCAAACTAGGCCAACACTTTTTTAAATAAAAAATAAGTGGAAGTGTTCCAACTCGAAACATCAAACCCTCTTACAATGCTTACAGTTATGTTTGCTTTTCTCGAATCATCCAATTCATCCCACCCGACCAGCCAACAACAAAGGCCTGATCATTAAATGATCTCCAAAATTTCAATGTTTGAATCAAAACTTCATTTCCCATTCTTTTCCCTTCCCTCTTTGTTCTCACTCATAAACAACACTCGTTGCGGTTGTAGAAAGAAGTTTCCTGCTTGGAGTCTAAGAAATACGTGTCGATTGGACGCCCCTTCAAAGCTTAGGGCCCCACCTTAGAATCTTATAAGTACGCCCTTTCCAAGTATATGCTGCAATCATTCGTCTTTATTTCACTCTGTTTTCCCCTGTTCTCTATACTCTCTTCGAACTTCTTCTTTCGACGTAATTCTGGAATGGAACCCCCGGCTTTAGGAACCGAGAACAACCCAAAAACAAGACTTCCGCCCATGAGAGGCCGGATCAAAATCAGGATTTTTAAGATGATGGCCAAATCAATGGTTTCATTCGTGTCGATGATCTTCAATTCTGGAAAACCAAAGAGGGGAGGTGGTGAAGGATGCCTCGGCTCACTTCCGACAGTCCCGACCTCGACTGCAGATGGGCTCAGCTGAGGAGGCCAATTTCGGCGATGTTTCTAATCGGAATTCAAGAGAGTGTGGGAATCTGTTTGAAGAATGATGACAAAGCTGCAACTGAATAAGTAGGACTCTTTCTTTTCTTCCTTCCCCCCTTCTTGGTTGTGGTTTTTTTTTTTTGTTTTTTTGTTTTTTAGGTGGTGGGGTGGCGATTGGGTAGGTGGGGGTTGGGGGAGGCCTTGGTGGTTCTTTTGCCTTTGGCTCCATGAGCAGTATATGCTAGACAGTGGGGTAGCAGCCAGCAGTTGAATTTCAGTGCAACCGTCAAAACTGTATCGTATATTTGTATTTACCATATACTTGTTTTTGTTGTGGACTCTCTCTTGATTTAATTCTGTCTTCTTAAAATTTTCATAGTACTACAGTATTTTTTTGATTTACTAATCTGTTGTTTTGCAAATGCTGTCAAAATATATATATATAATATTATATATATTATATATATATCGTCGTTCAACAGTGATCGAATTTTCTTTTATAGTAGATATTTATTGACATTCTTTAATAATGCATCGCGTAATCCTCGTGACGGTGGAAAAAAACACAGCAATCTTAAATCTGGCTAAAAGCAGTTTATTGCCTGTGTTTCATCCATTAAAGAAAAAAAAAAAGAACTCTTTTCTTTTTTTTTCCTTTTGGAAGATGAGCACAAATACTACTTATCTAATGAAAAAATTGACGAAGAAAGAACGAAATGAATAAATTGCAAAAGACAAAAAGCAACAGGAATAGAAAAATCACCTTCCTACGCATGCTACTCCAGTTAATAATCATCATAATTAAACAATAAACAAACAGAGAAATCGTTTAATAACACCTCTGAAGCTATGAAGTCACAGACGTCGGAAGCGGCGACTATGATGGTTAAGCCTTGACGTGACACCACGACTAACAATATATTAAGGGATAATATCAAAACGAGCCCTGAGGTTTCTCTTAATATCACCTAGCGCCCCTAAAACTTCAAAAATATCACTTACCTCCATTACTTTTAGTATTTCTTTAACAAAATTTTCAAAAGCCCTAAACTACCCTTTTGCTCATTTTGTTAAATAAAAGTACTCCTAGACCGCTTTGTTTACTTCAAGAAAAATCACCACCTAAAAAACAATCTCTAATGATACTACCACATCACAAAACTATAATCCATAAAAACATAAATTTGAAAAATAAAAAAATATTTTTAAAGAAATACGCTAGCACCATTTTAACTCTATATGATCAAAACTGATTTTTTATGAATCTTATATTTTTTTTTTCCAATTTCTTCTCAACCCATGACCCAAGTATTTAAGTTGTACTAATCATTATAAAGATCAAATCAAAATGAATAGAGAAATCATACTCCATTCTATCGTAATCGCAAAAAGTAAAAGATAAACAAAATTTAACTTACTACTATAATTTATTAATAAAAATTGTATCGTCATCCAAAAAAAATGAGTAAGAGAAAACATTGGAAAAAGGGAAAAGAGAAGGAAGTGAATTTTGTTTCTTTTAAAATTTTTTTTTTTGAATTCCATTTATTTGATTTGTGAATTATGTATCAATGAGGGTTAATATAGTCTTTTTGTAATTATGAGGGAGATAAGTGATATTTTTAAAACCTCACGGATGTTAAATGATATTAGGCGAAGCTTCAAGGGAGGTTTCTGATATTATAAGTTTAATTAGTCGGTTGGTCGTGGAATGAAAGCAGCACTTCAAATTCTCTTTCACAAAAAAGTAAATATATGAAATCTCTGAAAGTGAAACAAGTTGATGTGATCCAAAACAAAAAGAAAAAGGACCACAAAAGATTAAACTGCCTTAGAATGGAAAGGAAATGAAACTCGAGAAGAGGTAGAAATGAAACTGAGAAAGGAAATTCAAGAATGAAAGGCGGATCCAACTTTTGACATTCTAAATTATGTAGCAAGCATCTAAATACTTGCGCTAAGTATTGCACTAATAATTGACAAACAGCTGACGTTCTTGACTCACCTAAACCTTGATACTAATACCGTATAATTTGTGCTTGTAATTAACATAACCGACATCCAAGATTTGCATCAAGAAATCTAGCAGTTTAATTTATTGATATGCTGTATATATGAGTTGAGTTCAACGAATGTCTAAATGGCTTTTCTTGTTTATGCTACCACGCGAAGGCATCCATGCAACAAGTCCACAAATATCATATGAAATTTTTGAAACGGCTGATAGCTACACCAAGAATTGGTTCCAGCTGCCAAGAGAGCCTCCATTAGGAGCAAATTAATATATGAACCCCTCCTGTTTCAGTCTCTTAATCACTATTATTATCTAAGCATTTCTGAATTGTGCTGACTGTCAATAGACTAGGGGTTTTTTTTTTTTTTTTGGGGTGTGCAAGACCACAGTTGCGTTGCTCTCCTCACTTAAGCGATGAGGTTTAATATGTTTCGCTAATTTTCTCCATTTTGATGGGCAAATTCAGTCTCTTTTGTCGACTTGGCACCACCTAGTGAAATGGAAGTCGTCAGTAGAAGTGACAAAATGGATAAATGGTTGATAAATGGTTTTTGTTTAATGGATATAGGGTTTAAATGGATAATGGAAAACTATAATCCATCCATTTAACCATTTAAGCCGTTAGTAGAGTAGACTAGTACTGTAGTTTTTTTTTTTTTTTTTTGGGTGTGCATACGGATTCTCGTTGTCTATATTCCGTAGTCCATATTTTGTTGTCCTTGCAAGTCTTTTTGGTTCCTCGATGATGATTCACAATTATAGTTCACTCCCACGCCTCTTTACTGCTTATCATATTCTTATTCATTAAATTAGGAATTCATCAAAATTGATTATAATGATTGGTTAGAATGTAATCCAATAAATCTAAAACAAATATAATGTGATAAGAAAGTTCTTATTCATAATGCTTAAACATTATCTCAAGCTGCTACCCAAAAATAAAATAAAAAAAAAGAGCGATTTTTTCCATTTCCATAATGTGTAAAAAATTGTCAATAAAAATTTCATTCTATAGTCAAGATAGAAATTGCAGCAAACTATCTTACTAGAAATTTGAGTGAAAATGAAAAAGATTAAAAAGGAGGAAAAAGGGTAGTAACTGGTTAAGATTCAAATCTAAAGAATTAGTTTTAAGTTTAAGTCTCTTTCTTTCTTCTGTTTCTTAAGTTTCACCTTTTTCCTACTGAAATTTTTTTTTTAAAAAAAGCAACTTGAGTTCAAACATTTGATAATGATGAATTTAATACTTGGAATAGATTTAGGCTGTATTTGGAGTTGCGGTGCTTCTTGTAAAATGCATTTTTAGGTGCTAAAAGTAAAGCGTTTGGTGAATATCATCCCATAAAATTAGGAGTAAAAGTTTTGGTGTTAAAAACACTTTTAGCAAAAGGTTAAATTTGGTACTTTTATAGTAGCTTTTGTGATTTTAAAAATAAAACATTAAATTTAATCATTTTATCCTATATTATGAACTAAATAAAGAGATAAATATATTTAAAAATTTTTAAATTACATATTATCCAATACAATAAGTATTTATTGAACTATATCTCCAAATAATATATTTAAAAGCATTTAAACACTTAATAAGTATTTTTATTAAAAACTCTATTGAAAAATTACTTTTTAATAAGTTATTGTAACTCAAAACAGGCGCTTAGTAGAAGGCAAAGAACATGTGATTATTAAGCAACTAAAGGGAAAAAATCTACAAAAAAAGAAAAAAGAAAAAGATGAAAATATACTGAAGTAGGTACAAGACAATAACAAAAAATGATTCTTCTCAAATTTAACTAACTCATAGAGGCCAGTAATCAATATTTGGACTACTTGTTTCTAGCTCCACTTCTTTCCTGTGAATTATACAAGCGCTCAGCGATGATGTTCTTTAGTTTTGTGGGCCCACAACGACGACGCTTTCTTTCTGGAAGCAAGAAGTTGTGAGTCCTGGGTCCGTCTTCCCATTACATTCTATTTTGCTAAATGGATTTAAATGGTTCAAGTGGATAATTCATGTAAATCCATCAATTTAATTGGTTTTATCCATTTAAAATCATCATCCTTTTTTTAGTCATTCAAATCCATTTAAACTTGGTTTATATGAATGGATAAATGGATTTGAATCCATTTTTTGTCACCTCTAGTCGTCAGCAACTTCCAATTGTGGTCAGGCCTTGAATGACATTTCACTGTTAGATTCAGTTTTCACAAATGCTTTTCCATATATTTTCATGCTAATGTCATGTGCCTCAAAAGATGGACTTCAAGATTTCGACAATTGATATTCATTCCAACTCCAGGCACTAATAATCTAGATGTTAAAATTACTCTTTTTTGTGCTTTAAAAATTAATATGACAAATCCTTCCAAAACAAAAAAAAAGCCTAATGTGACAAAGTTAAATCGGATCAATGACCATCAGCCCATTAGACTCCGCAAAAATGACTTGTGTCCAGACACTTTGTGAATTACGATGAAACTTCCATCTTTATTTGTCCAAAGCGAGAAAAGAACCAAAAAAAAAAAAAAAGTCTTTTAAATGGGGGCAATAATGTAGGTAGTGTGCTCGGAAATATTCCTGCTGTACGGACATGGGCAACCCATGAACTTGGCTTTGATTACTTATGGAAAATGACAAAAAATGGCAAAAGAAATGTAGGGTAATACTAGGGGTCCCAGATCAAAACTGACAGGTGGTGGTATTCAACGCAAATTTATGAGTACTGGGTCTTGCTCCTCTGCCGGAATATCAATCAAACGGCAGTGAGGTACCAAAGTGCAAAAGTGGAGCACTTCAAACAGAAAAGGCTAACCCAGAAAAAGCAGCGCACAAACAGAAAAAGAGCAGTGTCATCATTCGCCCGGCCCGGCCCGAGCATTACAAAAACGAATAGCAACCGAAGACTGGGTGCCCGCGTTGATGCCGTGGCTGGGTACTTTTGTGGTTGTACACGTACATAAAAATGATCGATGAGAGAAGTAAAAAAGTCAGGCCCATATTGCATTCACACATTCAACACAGGATTTTTCCATATATATGTGAGTGATGGCTGTGTTCCGTGGTAAAAAAGAGGATTTCTCATGACTACTTCCAACAAAAGAAACTGGAAGGGTGCGTAAAGCATAAAGCAGCAGGAGCAAGAAATGCTTGCTTTCTGTTTGATTAATCATTTGAACATTGACTAGAAAAGAGCAAGGGTCGGTGCAACTGAGTCAATACAGGAGTAAACGCAAACAATTCGATGCACAGCTGATATTATATACTATAGTACTTCATCTTGGAAGTTGGAACATGGGATTTCCTTTTTTTTTTTTTGGTTTTATGAATTGTATCATTTTCACTTAAGGTTGTGTTTGGATTGCATTTTTCATCATTTTTCATGGAAAAATTACTGTAGCGATTTGATATATGTGAGGGAAAAAGGTGATAGGGAAATGTGATTACGGAAAACGACAATATTTTTCGACTGAAACAAGCAATCCAAACAAGGCTAATCATGGAAACTACTACCGTCATTAAAGTCCATGGCGATTTCTTTAACAACTTCCCCCAAAACCCAGAAATAAAATCTACTTAATCATGTAGTACTATAATAACTTGGCCACGAGAAGTGCTGCAGATTATATATTTATTATAAGTAGTGCTATGTCTTTCCGCCTTTCTGTTTACGTTTCATCCATAATTAGTTAGTTATCATTTCTGTCTTCATTTGGTGACTTTTGCTGCACAGCAGTTTGTTGGTAGGAGACGGGTCCAAGTCCCAAACCTGATTCCTTTTTGGCGTTGCATTACATAATAAAGAAAAGGACTCTCCACTTCAAAACTGTCAGGGAGATGATCAGATCAGATCGCCTGTCGTCTGGGATGATGATATGAAATTGATGATATGATGGGGAGGCACCATCTTTTGGAAATTTCGGCTCATTGGAGGGGTTAAAAAAAAGTCAAAACTGATCGACTACGTACTGCCGCTTGGCTTGCATCTTTTTCCATGTAATTTTCCTCGTCAAAACGTTTTTAACATTCTATCAATTCATGACATGAATGTTTAACAAAGTTGCAACTGGAATTCCTTAATATTTTCTAAGACAATTTCACGTAATTTTTACAGGGGAGGGAAAACAGAAAAAAGGAAGAAGAAACAAACTGATGTTGTTCACATTCTTCTGGGGAGGAATCAGGTTTGATTATTTCATGAGCTTTAATTGCTTTAGACAAAACAATTCAGTACTGTTGGAACTCACGCGATAGCAGAAGTCTAATCTTCTTTTCTTTTTTTTTTTTAGAGACGATAATTGTTGTATAACTTAATCTATCATATAATAGGAGACCTAATATATTTTACATTAGGGGAGGAGACGAAGATTCAGAAATAATTCGAAAGGGACTGAATCACCACCGAATCAGACAATGCACTACGCACGGACCAAGAGGGCAAAAGTCTAATATAAGGATCTCTTTTTCTTTCTTTTTTCCATAGCTACACGACTTTTGAGGAACATATTATCTTGAAAGATAGCCACTTCTTGAGGCGTTTCTAAACAAATGGGAGAGTTCTTTGTTTTTTTTTTAATAAACTATGTGGAGGAAAATAGAAAATCAATGGTAAGAAGAAGACCTAATAGTTCATTTCCACTAATTATCAAAGCCTTTTCGCCGAGTTAAGTTTTTGGTCGATAATTAGAATCAGGTTTATTGTGTGCGAAATATACAACGGCACCTTCTTAATTAATTGTATTCAATCGTCGCGTGCATTTTGCACAAAATGGTCCTGAACGATTTTTCCGATAATCGTTTGAGCCCCTTGTCCATTTGTGGTCGATAATTAGAGCCAAGTTTATTGTGTGTGAAATATACAAAGGCACCTTCTTAATTACATGTACTCTATCCAATTTTATGTTGTCGTGAAAAATGATCAGTTCAGAGCTTGGCTTGGGCTGGGTGATGAATGAGTGCAAAAAAGTCGTGATTCTTTATTAACCCGCCGCCCAACATATCATTTTCACGCGGTTATGCGATAACAAGTTTTTATAGCGACAATAATCACCACTTCACCTTATCGTCAAACTCCTCCGCCTTTTTTTTTTTTTTAAAGGTAAACAATCATGTCATTATATGGTGGCCCTCCGTGAGGGATGTGTATCAAGGAGTCCTTTAACTAAGTTGTGAACCTTGCCCGTTTGGATTGGTATTTTTGAAATTTTGTAAAAAAAAAAATTATATACTATCACAATTTGATATATAAAAAATAAAAAAAATATATTTATAAAAAACATTAAAAAATTTTTTTGAAAAGAAATGACAATTCAAACAACTATTCGTGTTGAATGTAGCATATAGAATACATGTTGTTATACCTCAAGTTAGGTCGCCCTAGAGTAGAATTGTGTTTGTGTTCAATTAACTGATTTATTCCGGCAAATACACCAGGCCACCAAATATCTACTACTCCCTCCGTCCCACTTTAATAGTCCTATTTCTTTTTTCACACAGTTTAAGAAAAAGTAGTTAATTTTGTTGGAAAAGTAAATTTAGATTGCTATTTTCCTAAAATACCCTCACATTAAATATGATACAACTTTATGGGAACTTGAATTGATGGTAAAAAAAGAATCAACTCTCATTAAATGGGGTAGGTTTATAATAACAACTACTTATATTGAATAAGGGTATTTTAGGAAAATTAAAATACAACTATATTTTTCAATTGGAAAGTGGATTACAATTTGGGACAGATGAAAAAGGAATACAGGGCTATCAAAGTGGGACGGAGGGAGTATTAGATTTCAAACTCACTCAAAGTTCACTTAAGTCTAAGTCTAGAATTTGGATTTACGAGATGAAAATAGGGCTGGCTGAATATTTCTAACATGCACCGGACAATTTATTAGTCATTAGTTCCCGTTTTCACGTAATTCAGGAATAAGGATTCCTTTACCTGAAGAACCCAACTACTTGGCAAGATAAACTAATGTGGGACATGCACAGATTAACATGAGCTAATGCTACCGAACTGAAAAGAAAAGGAATACTAATGCAGTGATTTTGTGAAATAAATCACATTTACAAACTCGTCGGCTTTAACAACTATTAACCAATTTCAGGGAATCTCCCTTTTGAACATCAAATAAATTAATATTACTCCGGACCAAAATCTTCCGGTGGAATAGGGAACTGTCCTAATCAGTTCTAGTGGACCCACTTTTAACTTTTATACTCAGCCTCCACTAGGCTCCCTTCAACTCCCAAATCTGAAACCCCTTTATAAATGGACTGCTCAGACAATGGAATTTCAGCACTCCCAACATTCTTAACTGCCTCTGCTTTGCTTTTTCATACTTTTATCCTTGCTTGATCATCTTCGTCTTTACCTCAATCATGGCAACTGAATCCTTCAATCACCTGAAAGGGAAAAGCACTGAATACCTGAAAGGGAAAAACACTGCCTCCCCTCCTAAAAGGGGTAAGATCCTGAAATTGATTCTCGAGGATTTCTTCCGCAAAAGGGATGATGACAACTCCTTAGATGCCCGCAAAGGAAAGACAGGAACCACTGCTGGGATTCCTGAGGATTTGATGCTGAAACTGAAAGGGAAAAATGAACCCTTTGGTGCCCAGAAGACGAAAAACTCCAGCCTTCCACCGAGGGGGGAATGATCAAAGTACAAATTTTCGAGGAGCTGGTGCAGTAGGAAGGGGGATGGCCTCTCTAGTCCAGCATCCAGAAGAGCAAGTGTGTGAAGCCGGAATCAGCAATGATATCGTGGAATTTGGGTTTTTTTTTTTTTTTTCACTTCTTGGTTGGTATTCATACTAGTAGGAATAAATGTTCTTGTACTATTGGAGTATATCCACCTCTGATGTGATCCCTGTCATCTGCTCAATGTCTTGTTGTCTGTTGTCTTTTCTGGATGAAGGCTCAATATCCTTGTTGATCCCCTCTTTTCACATAGTAATACTACTTGGTATCTGCAGTGATGGATTTACTTTCGAGTTCTTGCGAATGGATTTTGCTTTTCTGGATCCCGCAAACATAGCAATGCTTCCTCTGTTTTATTCTCTTTATACGTATGATATGATGGGGGGAATTGAACTTTGCAGATCCCGTATTATCTGAAGAATTCTAAGTTCCAATTTCCAAGCCGGCACCTATCACAAGTGTAAACAATTAAACGTAAAACATGGGCCGCGGCCGATGGGTCCGATTTAGTGTTCATTAGATACTAGGAAGGATGGACTCCTGAATCCATCAAATTCCTCACCGAATCATAGTCACACTACTGGCTTACTTCTTTTCTCTTCGTCTTTCTTCTTGTTTCTTTTTTCTTTCTTCTTTGGGCCATGACTGATCAAGAAAAAGTAAGAAATTTTTCACAGGTTCTACTAGTAGCTCTCTCTCTCTCTCTCTCCACGAATGCAAAAGAACTTCAAAAGTGGTCGAAGAAGGGCGGAGGATTTTCTAAACGGCGAATAATTGCACCTACTTTTAGAAATGCCCAATTCAGGGATGCAGAAATAGCCCTACCGGATGGAGATGGGGACAAATGCAAATGAACAAAAGAAAGCAATAGTACTGCCTACAAGTAAAGGACCTGTGTGATAACTGATAGTAAGTATACGCATAAAGAATCCACGGATCCTACGATTCTACAGGTAGGTCAAACAAACCGAGTAAAAAGATTCTGATTCATGAATAAAAATGTAGTCCGCTGCAATATCTTTGTTGAGGTCTTTGTGGTCAGTACGTGGTGTTTGGTTCAAGAAGCAGATCATTTTCAAGCTACCATACCAAACCTCAAGAAAGAGAGGGATGCAAAGAAAATAACTCAATAGATAGAATAATTACACAGTCAATCTCATCAGTTTTAAACGCTTAATTTACCGAAAACATAAATGTTTAATACGCATTAATGTTTAATTGTATTTTGTACAAATTTAAGATGCAACGACGCTCTTTTTGAGCTAGTCAGGAGCCACTGAAATTTTCTAAATCCCAAAACCTCTACCTTTTTTTGTCTCAATCTTAATTATTTGGACCATGACTTTCTCGGTTTTCTTGAACACTTAATACACACTACCGTTAACGGTTTTCTTGAGCCGCCAAGGTTGAAGTTGGAAAGACAGTCGTTATATGTGCAGGCCATACTTCCGACAGCCGTTAAAATTTAGTCACTAACTAACTATTTTGCCCACCTAGGGAGCATGTAGTAGTGCTAGTGTAAGAGATTTATTATATTCCCCTATCACGTGTACAAAATTTTTTTATTAGAAACTAGAATTTTATAATTTATTCGCCTGAGAAAAAAAAAAGGCAGTGCTAATTCGTATTTTGCGCTCTTAATGCTTTATCTCTTTTAATCTATGCTATTCCACGAGGTGAAAATGGAAAATACTGGTGCATTTCCAAGTTTTGACTGAGTAAGTAATGCATGAGGATAATTTTATTTAGTTTCGTTTCGTTATAACAAAAGCACTGCCAACGCCCTCTAGAAAAATTATTAAAATACCTTTTATGATGTAAATGTGTATAATATTAAAAAAAAAATAGTTCAAAATATAAATAAAAAATATATTTATAATTCAAGTAAAGTAAATATATTTGAAAATACAAGAGAGATGACGAGAGATTGGCTTGTTCCCTTCGCACCACGCACGCAATAGCGATAGCAGTAGCAGCCGACGCGTCTCCACTCTCCGGTCATCACAGTGGAAGGCCAATTGAATAGCCGCAACCTTTTTGGAATTGAAAGTGGTAATTTGATTGGATAATGATGAAAAGCTGTTCAAGTTTGGATTGGGCATTCATCGTAAGATGAAATGTGCAGTGAGATTTCTGATTTTTCTTTGAATGTGCTGCAAAACTTATACTATCGGCAAAGACTTAGCAGAACGTTACCCCAAGTTACATCTGGTCAAGACTGGTTAAATCAACTACAAAATGCATTTATTGCACAACAAACAAAGGCAAAAGAAAAAAAACTACTAAATGCATATCAAACAAGCACGTCTCTAAACTTCAAATGCCCACTTGACAGTCGAGCAGAGAGCTGCCTGGAAATTTCTTTCTTTCTTTCTTCCTTCTCTTTTGACGTTCAAAGCTGAATATTTGAACAAAGTTTGGAAAGATTTTTTAGTTTTCACCAAAAAATAAATAAAAAAATATTTTACGTATCTTTTTATCTCACATATATCAAATCGCTACAGTGCCTTTTTTATAAAACCTTCAGAAAATTGCAATACGAACAAGACCCTTGACATTCTAGATGTGAAAATTGACCGTTGTTATATGAGTTAGAATAATTACCGCTTTAATAGTAAATGAGACTCCACCATCTTTCTAACGGTGGTGGGTTTGTTCAGATAAAGGGGATGATAATTTTTGGAATATTTTCTTCCGGAATAATGCAGCCCCAAAAATGTATTTCTTCAACGGAACTGACTACGTATAATATCCAATTTTAGAGTAATAACCTGTTTTATCTCTAGATGAGATGAGACTCCACCAGTTTTGTAACAAGACAGGCGCAATTCCAAAATGGTTTAGCAATCAAAAAATTCTTCATTCCTACTCTTCTTTTAGAAAATGAGCAATGATAGTAGTGAAATGGGACTTGAAGTTGTTGTCAGAGTAAATTAAATTAAGTCTCTTCTGTTATCGGAATATTCTGGCAGTAAAAGTTATTAACGCCTGACATTGTTGGGGGCAGCTTGAAGACTTGTGAAAGTCTTCTTTGCATTCTCCTGGTCCCTTATTTTCCCCGTTGAAACAACCGCTGGAGTTTTACACTTAGTAACATCAGTTGGTTTTATTTTCTCCATTGGTGGAAAGCTGAGTCATCTTCGCGTGGTGGGAAAAATTAACAGGAATAGGACAACACAGTTAGGCGAGCTAGATAACAGACAAAAATGAAAATTGCAACCGAAGACAGGCTAGGACCGGTAATGAACATGGGTCCCATAGTTTAATTTTGGCACTTCCTTAAAATAAAGCTTGTCTTAATGAAGGAATAAAGATGCCACTTTCCTGCCTTCAGTTCAATCATCTGTGATTCTTCTTGACCTAATGCAACATCTCCAATTATTTTAAAGTGGCGTCTTTATCCCTCTGGGAATTCAAAAGACATTTTAAAGTGGCATTTTTTTCCCATTTTGTTTAAAGTAATTTATCCCATTTTTGTCATTTAATTTTTTAATTCTATTTATTGGTTCAAAAGCAATTTTTCTTTATTGCATTTACCCTTTTTAATTCCTTTTTAATATAATTTAACCAATTTTTTCCTTTTTCTTTAAGAAAAAATACCATTCTTATAATTTGTAAATGTGATGGCTATCCCAACTATCGATGATTATGCAAAGGTACGTACATGAAAATTTTCAATAGTAATTACATTAGTGAATTATTCTACTACATAAATAATCACAAATAATCAACAAATCTTGACAATTCAAAGGTATTACACTTCTTGCAATTCCCAAATATAGCGTATGATCTTTTAATTTTACCGTTATACCCGTCATTCAAGTCTCTCAAATTTGAGATGTTAATCGCATGGTTTTTTTTTTTGTGTGTAGATTAACCACTATTTCATCTTATTTCTTGAGTTTCTCTATGTTTCTAACATAATAATGGTGTTTTTTTGTTAAAACAGAAAAAGAAAATATTTGGCTACATTACATTAAACAAAATAAAAAAAAGAATTAAAAGAAAGTATGTGCAATGAACAAAAAATGCTTATGAACAAATAAAGAAAGGGAAAAAATGTTAAATGATAGTAAAAGTTGGATGAATTATTTTAAACAGAAAAAAAAGAAATTGCAAATGTGAAGATTGTGTAAATATAGGTACATTATTATTAAGATAGAGCACTTAAAGAAATCTAGGTGAGAATAAGCCATTGGGTGCTTGAAAAATTCCAAATCAGTAGTGAAATTATTTTTGTCAATTTATATTTATTTTTGTCACTAAAAAAGTGAAATTTGACATTTTTGTACATAAAAATTATCGCATAGTAAAAAGTGGTTGAAACATAGGTTGAAACCAAAATTTGTAAACTTGAATTTGTAAGGGATATAAAGTTAATATTTTAAAAGTGAATGACAAAAAAATTTATTTAACAAAACATGAAGGATGTTTTGAATGATTTTTCCTAAAAATATTTATGATTCAATATGCAAGAATTGAATCTTTTCAAACTGTAAATATTTCTTATAATAATAATTAACAAGAAACCAATTTCATAGCCATAACCCATTTGGAACCAACATGATATGTTAAGCTCGTTGTTCTGAAAACACGATTAGTATGTTAAGCATCCTATTAGTAATAACTAAAGTCAGGTTTTGACGCAAAAAGTCGTTAATTCGCTTAGGATTTCCGGGTTCCATCCATCTACAGCCGGTTGCCTTATTTCAATTGGCCCCAATTGACATTTGAGAGAGAGTTCATGCTGAGTTGTCTTGTTAATACCTGTTCTGCCTACGGTGGAAACTTCATTCTACTTTCCACGCTAGAAGCAACCCACAACCTCTCAAGGTCATTGAAGAGTTGAATTTAACTCACGGAGTCCGAAGTTGGCGGACACGTGCTTGTGGTAAATTTTACTATTAGATTTGTTCATGTGTTAATTGAGCATCACTAGTTAACTAACTGATCAGGGATTTGTTAGTTAATCAGTTGATTAACTTCACATAATCATTTTCCAATTGTCCCTCCCATCACCATCATTGATGTTGACATACCACTTGGGAAAAATTCCAAAGATGTGTTTGGTGAATTTTTTTTGTTCCATTGGTTTAACTGCCATATCAATGGTACCATTGGGAATTGGTAACGAACCCTTTTTTTTTTTTCCCTAAATTCTGTTCTAGCATTCATGCTACAGGAAATTATTGTAAAATGCATAGGACATGGGTTGATAATAATAAAATGAATCGTTATTAAAAATGAGCAGAAGTCAATAAGCACATAAATGTCGAATGTCTGTACAAAGATACAGTTAATTTATAACCAGAGTGAAAATAAAGAAAATTAATTAGTAAAACACTTCATTAATGAGCAATGAAGGGATTGGTGAACATTTCATATGAACAATCAATTTTATCCAATGACACTCCACTTTGCTCTGTTATTTTTTTCCAATCCAGAAGAGAAACTGTTGAATTTTCCCTCTCTCGTTAGTAAACACACAATCACCAATTTGGCATGATCGGAGACGGTTGATTTCCCTCTTTTCTCTAAGCTGTTCAACATAGGGGAGGATTGGGTTGGATGATAAGGACGAAAGATTGTAAGTAAGAGATCATAAATGCAAAACATCTTACTTACCATTTAAAAAAAAAAAAAATGCTGTCCGACATAATCTTTGATGTGCCTCTTCCCAACAAACGTTCCGACCAAGGTTTGTAAAATCGGGATCCTACATAGGATCGATTTTAGTTTCACAGGATCGGATCGTAGGATCGGATCGTAGAATCGTAAGATCCTACCAAAAGCTCTTAATTGCAATTAAAGGTTGCAATTCTTTGATAAATTACAAATATACCACAAATATTTTCATTTACTTGCAAAATGGAGCTTCGTATTTCACAAATTTACAAAAAAATTGTAGAATCGTACGATCCTACCGATCCTACGATCCTACACGATCCTACCGATCCTGCTACGATTCTATGCGATCCTACAAAAATTAATATGATTTGCGACTCTGCATACGATCCGGATCGATTTTGGTTATCCGGATCGTAGGATCGTACGATCCTACGATCCGGATCGCGATTTTGACAACTATGGTTCCGACTCGATGGATTTCCCTAGTTCTTCCAGCAGTCTCGGTGAAAAACCTTGCTAATCTTGCAAATTTCAATAACAGGTCTAAAGGAACACGAAAAAGTTCATAAATGTGAAAATATTAGTTCATGTAGGTATAATGACCAAAACCATTCACATATCAAGGTGAAGCAAACATTTGAAGAAGTAATTTTTGTTATTCCAAAGAAAAGGGAAAAAGTGTTGCAGCTCACCTGGCTGGCTGTTGTTTGTTCCAAGAAAGACCCCCCCCCCCCAAAAAAACTATTTAAAAAAAAAAAAAAATCTAAGCGAGCTGCTCCAAAAAACCCAGTGGACTTTAATTATAAACCAAATCAGCGAAACCCTAAGAGTGGACCTCCAAAAGTTGATACTTCTCTCCAAACAAACCACTTTTCGCCAAAAACGATCCATTTTCTATTGGGATGATATCTCATTTATATTCCCACTATGTTGAGGCCCATTACTGCTGGACCCCAACACCATCTGCCCAAAACTTTCGTTGGGAATCAATCACCTACTTCACAATTATTCCTTTTTTATGTATAGTTTCGCGATGAACGAGCTCAATAGGACACTGGGAAAAGGAAGGTTTCCTTCTGGTTGTAAGCCCAGGTGATATACTGAAAATGCTATCCATTTGTTTTTACGTAAAAAAATGTTCCTCAGTTCTTTGTGCTTTGGTGCGTTTCTCTTTACCATTCTATTAAGTTGCATGCAATAATTTCAATTAATAGTAATAATAAAGCTGAGTTGAGTTGAGTTGAGTTTGATCGAAATTTAACATAGAAACCATACTCCTCCTTCAGTGGAAGCGGTAAATCCATCTAGAAGGATACTACTAATGTCTCTTCGAATTGCTGCTTCTTTCCTTTTCACCTTTCATTTACAGCAAAGAATGCAGACTCTAATTAACAACGCTAAAATGCTTAGGTCTACAGTGTAGTATCAAATGCTAAAAGAGAATTAGTAGTATTGACTCCGCCTCTCTCAATTCTCAACTTGCTTGGCCAATGTGCACTCAACAACTCTCCAGTAAATGTGTGTGTGTTTTTTCTTTATTTTCAGATTATTGGACAATATGGCAGCCCAAAAATCTTTGCTCGTTATTATCCTGCTAGAACCGATTCTCTCTGCCAAGCGAACTAGTATCTTTATAGTAAAAGCAGCCCAAAATTAAGCCCATTATCTTTTTCAAGTGGGTAATAAGCCCAGAGATTTTTGCAGTGCTTGCATCTTAGATGTACTCCTTTACAAGGTTGGTTTGATGCGCCCATAGGGATAACGCACCGCAATCACCACAAAATATAGCGAATTGAATGCACGGCAGAGTAGAAGGTCCTAATACAGTATACATATAAAATCTAAAATTAAATTCCATACACTCGTCCATTTCAATCCCAGTCTCCGTAATGAGAGCTTATTTAATTTATATATATTAATAATAATGTATACACTGTCAGTGTAAGTAAAGATTAATTATATATATATATATATGTATATGTTAAGCATTCTGTTAAAACTTGATTATCAAACTGGCTTCTTTATATTGCATTTTGTCCAATTTGCTCTTCTGCTACACACACCTCGTTCTCAGCTAATTTTCAAGACACGAGTTTAGGTTCTGATTTTGAAAAATCTATTTTTGTTACGTCCTCAACTGCTTTTCATATCCTAATTTTGGATTTTTTTAGGCCTAAAAAAATTAAAAATCGGAAGCATTTATTTTTTATACTTTTTAATTTTAATTTTCTAAAATCAACTTTTATACAATAATATAGATGCAAGGCTATAATATAGGTGCAAAATCGAGTTAAAAACTGTTTAGCTCCGTCATTTTCATTCGAACCAAGAAAAAAAGTAACAAAACAACCTACCATTATACTAAATTATTTGTGATGAATGATCAAAGATGGATAGGGCATATACTTTGAATTTAATAAATAAAAACCCACTTGACTTGACGAGAATGTGCTTCTCCAAAGGAATTGAGCAGTAATACGTTATTATCCACGTGATGATAAGCATCACAATCACCAATACCTAATTCTGTAATTAAATATCATCAAATTATTGCAGACGAGAAATCCACGTGTCCTGGGTTCATTAAGCTCCATAGTCCACCTGACTTAGTGAAGATAAAGACCAAAAGGGGTCAAATTATTCTCAAAGGAAAATTAAAAGCAGAAAAAGAATGTACTTAGTAAAAGAAGAAATCAACGAGCAGAAAAGTAAAACGTAGGACCATTCCCAAAGAAGGCGTCAAACAAAATCAGGACCGTCCTAAATCAGATCTCTCACTCCACTGGCCATTAATTTGAACGTCTAGCTTTCATGATGGACCATTTCCAAATAGTAAGTACTCGCTTTTGAGGCTTGGGAATCCACCACTACTACAATACTACTACTGAGTAACAAAAATGTTCACACTCAAATCTTTTTTCTTTTTTTTTTTGATAGAATGTTCACACGCAAACTTGGGACTCAAGAATTGGAGTGCTACAAATTCCCATAATCATTACTGATATCTGTCACTACTCTGCCATTCCTGCTCAGCTCTGCTGCATAAGCTCTCTGTTTTCCTTTGCTCACTAGCAAAAGACCCTCCATTTCTTGAAATTTGATCGCACCCAAATTAAAGCTTCAACAAATGGCACCCCAGAAAAGCGCAAATGAATCAAATCATGCTCTTCCAGTTCCACCCAGAAGAGGGCGGATTATATTGAAGATTTTGAAGTCAATTGCAAAATCGGCTGCCGGAATTGTGGCCAAGGCCTGTGGTGGCTCCCAAAGGAGGAACGAGGGTCCGGGTAGCGTCCCCTCGGCTCAACTTCGACAACCCTACATGAAAATTCCGGATGGGCTCGACTCCAAATGCTGATTCCTGACACATTTACTATTAGTAATTCGTGCAGATTTAGCTGAACGCTAATAATGTTGTTGTATGTACGGTACTAAGTGGTTGGATATTAGCAAGTGTTTTCCAGCTTCAGCTTCTCAATCTCCTCTTGCATTAGTTTTTGAGGTTCGTGGACTAGATTATAAAAGGAGGGTTTTTTTTTTTTTTTAATGAGTTCTGCTTGTGACTCGATTGAAGCTGAGTTGCGAGTGTGACTCAATTTTGTTTTGTACTACTAATGACTCCATACATAATAATATTGGGAAGAGCTTTCTAAGTCAATGAATCACCCAATATAACAAGTAAAAGGGCAATAAAATGGTCTACGTGTACTTGTTGAAAAAGTCTCTCAATATATCATAGGGATAGATTTGACTCTAAACAAGTCATTAAGCTTTTTTTTCCCTAATTGCATCTTTCATACCGTATTTAGTAATAGCTTTTAAGTTTTGTTACCAAAAATAAATAGTAGTACTTCTTTTTGTGTTTTAATCTCCTATTAAATAAGTCCCGCTGAATTTGTAATTAACTATTCGTATTTGTATATCTGTATTGCTTCTCAATCGTATTGGATGAGTAGATCTTCAGAACAATTGATCCTAAACTTCTCTCTCTCTCTCTCTCTTTTTTTTTTTCCGTTTTAGCGCATTTATTAGATTTTATGAATACTAAAAGAAAAAGGAATTTCTATGTGCATATGCAACAGCTCTTGTTAGACCAACCAGTGATGATATAAGCGATGATGTCAAGAAAGAAAGAAAAAACTGTCGTTTGATGGTGGATCTTTTATTTCATGGTCGCTTTAGTCATTTTGGATACCTTTGTTGATATAGTCTACCGTATATGACTTTGCGTAGCTCCCCTATCCATTCCATTTCATCCTTTAGCTATACTCACCGTGCACGTTTCTGTGTTGGCATGTTAAATCAAACTTAAATAGCAGGAATTTTTATATTATTATTATTATTTAGCAGTAGTGTTTTAGTGAAATTAAGTTTTTAATAGTTTATTAGATTCAAATTATAGTAGTGCTATTGTTTAGGAATTTATTAGATAATTTTTTGTGATTGTCAAGACTTATTTGCGAATTCATCTAGTTTATAAATAGAAGTCTTATTATTATTTGCCATATATTAATATTATTCCCTCCCATATGCATTCTATTATCACTCTCTTGATATTATTTCTTTTCTTCCACATGTTTTGTTATACGTGTAAATTGCCTCCCCATATGTGTGTATATTAATTTTATAAAACAAATTTTTTTTTGAAAGTCTGCACATTCTGTAATAAAATTGTAGTGGTATAGTATACGAGGTTCTTGCTCTTTCTCAACTGATGGTTTTGACAAAAAGATGAATTTGAGAGTTATTACTGAGGACAATCACCTCGGCCTGGTCCTTGGCTGAGGTTGTATCAACCCGGCTTCCCACTGAAATGTCGAGTTCTTACGCGTCTTCAATCATCTCTGACTCGTTATCGCGTGGATACCGTCAAAACCTGTTCTTCGCCTCTCAGCGTATCGACTAATGAACTGTCCCTAATAACTGACACCTTATTGAAGGACCCCAATGCCTACATGGCAGAGAGATATGGCGTTTGACAAGACTCGATCACTGCTACGCCTTGTCAACACAGACAGGACACACAGACTGTCAGATCCTAGGGAATTGGAGTCCACTATCCTTCCCTTCGGTTGGTTTTCTATAAATACCATTCCCTCCCTCCTAAATAAAGGGGGTAAGAACTCTCTACTGTTTTCGTTCCCATTATTCATTTCCCACAAAACTAACTTAATCATCGGAGGTATCCCGGGAGAAAAAGCCCTGTCTAGTGTGTGTATCAGGAAAGGTACAACACAAAGTCACATCGCTCAGAAAGAGGACGTATTAGGTCAGCTCAGCTTGACCGTCCAGAAATAACCTTTTCAATTACCAACTATTAATATTTGACCAAAAATTAGTACAAATGCTGTTATTGTCAATTCCAATCTTTGCAACTCTATCCTTAACTAGCAAGTTTCGATCCGTCTAGAATGTGCATCCCCATAACATCCTCAGCATGATGATCGATGAGCATCACAAATCAGCTAAACCTGTCTCACTAACCAAAAGTAAAAAATAATGCCAGTAAAAGCTCTTACGGTTATACCATTCAGCGACGACAATCTCCCGAACAAGATTTTTAAAGAAAAAAACACAATATCAAATCGTATACTAACAATTACGCTCAGAAATTGAACTTGAAATCTTGTTTGGTTGCTGAAGAGGTCGTTTTTGTCCCGCTGGAGTGGGTCACCCGAGCTGGAGAAGGCCTCTTATCCTGGGTGGTTATCTCAGACGAGGTCACCTGCTTAGATTGTAGGAGGGACTAGAGTCCCCGGTGTAACTCCGAAGCTTAAGTTAGTTCGGGAATAAAAGAGTAATGAGTAGAGAAGACTAATATGCCTTTACCAGAATTTTTGTCCTCCTCTTCTTCAGTGGAGGTGTTGAGTATTTATAGGAGTCAGATAGGAGAGAGGGACTGCTTGCACAGGTCCCTAGAGATCTGGCAGGGCCAGTGTATCGAGGTGACATAATGGACTCTGCGGAAAGGTGCGCCGGAACAGTTGTGTCAGGCGGCGCATGTCAGAGCAGCTTTAACAGAGGTGTCAGACGTGTCAGGGGTCGACTCCGGTTGCCAGGTCATTATACTTGACCTCGGCTTTCTAAGTGAAGGCCTTGGCCGAAGCAATAACTGGGCCGAAGTCAAGGCTCGATGGTGGGAGGCCGAAGCAGTCGGAACAGCTCTAGCCGAGCTGGAAATACCCTCCTCACTAAGCCCCCCAGCCTTGGAAAGGGCGAGGTCGTGGTCTCCCGACGTCATCACTTCCCGAGGCTGACACGCGTGTGGAACACGGAACAGGACCAGGACACGTCACGACTGTGGGAATGTGACTGGAGAAAGGTGAAACGGGGGCTGGCAGCTTTAACGTCGGGTCAATACGATCGATACGATCGATTGTCAGGTGAGCAGCACCTTCATTAATGAGGAGAGAGAGAGAGCTTTAGGGAATCCCAAAGATCGCGTCTCTTCGGTTCCCCCCCCCTGTTGCCTATAAATAGGGGTTTCTTTTCACCGTTCCATTCTTTACCAAAATTTGAAATCACCTCAGAGCTCTGTCTATTTCCTTTTTCACTTCGGCAATCTTTCCAACCTATCTTCCTCAGCAACTTCCTCACTTCGCATTTTCTAAGTAAGTTCACTTCTTCTTTCTGTATTAATGGCTAGAACAGCTCGCACACACAAAGAGACGGTGAGGCCTGACTTCACCGAGGCAGAGAGGCCCGGCCCTTCCGAGGAGAAAACCGCATCCGACGCCGAGGAAGGAGGTGCGGAAGCTTCTTACCAAGCCCGGGGAGGAGGTGCGGAGACATCTCGCCGAGCCGAGTCTCCGGAGGAACAGGCCGAAGAGGTTGAAGTAGAGCCCGAGGTCTTGTACAATGATGACCTCGGGAATGAAGTTCCTAGGGACGAAGGTGTACAGGAGCCCTCCACTCCTCCAAACGTGGCCACGCTGAACTATGGTCAGATGCCGGCCTTCATCAGTGCGATGGACCAAGATTCCATAGCCGAAGTGATCCGCAAGTACCCGTGGAGGAGGGATTACAGTGTCTACCTTCCGCGCCCACATCAGTCCGCCGCTCTGCCCCCAAAGGGTAGGGTAGCTATCTACGTAGAACAGCTAGAGGCCGGACTCAGGGTGCCCACCACAAGGTTTCTTCGGGACTGCCTGAGGTACTGGGGGGTGAGGATTACTCAGCTCACCCCAAATGCAATTCGAATCCTTGTCGGCTTCCAGCTACTCTGCCGACATCAAGAGATAGAGCCGAACGTGAACCTCTTCCGCCGTTGTTATTCACTCAAGAACAGTGGGAGCGAGAAGGGGTGGTTCTACTTTGGGAACAAGGTTCCCAAGTTGGTATATGATGCCCCGAGCTCAATAAAGGAGTGGAAGAATAACTTCTTCTTCGTCCCGGCTGAGGACTTCCCCAGGGGATTCTGGTGGAGACCTCCCACTTCGGTCAAAGAAACCTCCCCGGGCAAATTGGAAGAACGCAACTTCCAAAAGTTGACGGGGTCGAGCCTGAAGATTAACTGTTGGGACTTCCCTGAAAGGGTGCTCGTGGAGGGCGAGCTCAGCTGAGCCTTGATCAGCTCGGATCACACCATCCTCATTTCTACTAGGCTAAAAATACCTTGTAATTTTCCATTCCCCTCCTTTGTTTATTCTTCTTGAATTCTAACTGACTCTATTTCATTCTTTGCAGTGGTGAAGGTTTCCGACCTGATTACCTCGGAAGAGGTCGAGGTGGCGAAGAGGCCAGCAAAAAAGCGCAAGGACGCTGGTGAGTCCTCTTCCAGGCCGGTCAAGAAGACCACTGCGGCGGTAGTCACTCGCGAGCCTGCCGTGGTGATCATAGGCAAAGGGTCGCACACCTCGGGCACGCCGGGGAGGTCCAGGGCTTCATCTATCTCGGTGGGAGTTCCATCCCATGGAGTAACCATGGCCTCTCAACCTCGGGGCCGAGGTCGAGGTGCGACCGTGGTCCAGGGTGACTCCATCTCGGGGAACTCGTTGTTCAACCTCCACCACGTGCCCTCTCTTGCAGCTGGGGAGGACAAAAGGCACTCCGGGGCACAATTTTGCCCGGAGTGGGATGTCAACGTCAATGACCGCTGCAAGGACCCCCGAGTTGCACACGAGCTCCTGGCGAATTCGATTCTGCCAAGGGACAATACTTACACCAGGAAGCTCAATCCAGCCGAGCTGATGCAGGGCGCCGCGGTTTCCTGGGCCTCCACCACGGCGTTCTTTGCAGAGATGCATCAGCGCTTCGGGGACTTTATAGAAACTTACGAGTCACCAGCCGAGTTCCAGAAGAGGATCACCGATCTGGAAGAGAAGCTAAAGGCCACCGAGCTGGAACGGGACAAGGCCACAGCGGCGAAGAAGAAGTTCGAGGTCGCCAATAACTCCCTCTTGACTGCCCTTGATGAGGAGAAGAACAGGAGGGTTCAGGAGGAAAAATCAAACAAGGAGGCGATCGACCAAGCCGGGGTTACTGCCGTGGTGGCCTTCCGGAAGTCAGAATCATTCACTCACGAACTCGGCGAGCTCACTAGGCCAAGGTTCATGTTCGGCTATACCTCGGCCATTAAAGAGGCAGCGCCCTTCCTTACTTCTGAACAGTTGGAGTCCCTTCAAGATGCTCAACATTACAATGAGGACGCCAAGGAACTGTACGACCGTATGGCTGAGGGCATCCAACAGGGGAAAGACTTAGCCGAGATCCGTGCTGAGTTCAACAAATGGCTCCAAGAGTTTGATTTAGATGATGAGGGCAGTGAGGGGAACCAGGCCGGCGGAGGAGATGGACAGCAGGGAACCGAAGCAGGGGGTGAGACTATGGGGGACCAGAACCCCGGAGGAGGAGATGCTTAGAAGCATCTATTTTTGCAATAGATGGGCCGAGGTCGTAGATAACCTCGGCCACTAGCTCTTGTAATTGGGAGCCATGACCTCGGCTTCATGCTTTTTCGAACTTCAATAAAGTTGGTCTTTTTTAGTCTTACATATTTTTGCCTTCTTTTTAATTGAGTTCAATTTTCTTTTCTCCTTTTGTCACTACTGCTTTGTCCCCTTATTTGTCACTTACGATAAAATGAGAATAAGTAAGAAATAACTCAAAGGAAGATTTAAGAGTACGTACCCCTTAAGGGTAATACAACTTAAGATTCTCAGCATGCCAGGTTCGGGGCACCCGCGAACCATCCCGGTAAGCTAATTTACAATATCCATTTTGGCTGGACTCAACGACACGGTAGGGTCCTTCCCACTTTGGGTTGAGTTTTCCCTGAGGCTCAGCTCGGCTAACCGAGTTCTTCCGGAGCACAAGGTCTCCCGGATTGAATCTTAAACGTTTGACCCGAGCATTGTAATAGCCAGCTAGGATATTTTTGTAAATAGCAAATATCACGCTTCTCTTCGGCGAGGTCGAGGTCAACTCGCCGCTCTTCCTCGTTAACTTCGGCAACGTACGCGGCCATTCGCGGGCTGGGGGTGATGAACTCGGCTGGAACGACAGCCTCGGATCCATAAGTTAGAGAGAATGGAGTTTCTTGAGTTGCTGACCTCGGCGTAGTTCGGTAGGACCACAGTACGCTGGGGAGCTCTTCCATCCATGACGATCCAGCCCGGTGAAGTCTGGTCTTGAGACCATGGAGAAGAGTTCGGTTGAAGTTTTCAGCTTGGCCATTTGCTTGAGGGTGTCCAACCGAAGTGAAATGTTGCTTAATTCCCAAGTTCTCGCACCACGCTTTGAAGGGATTATCAGCGAACTGCTTTCCATTATCCGAGATCACAACTCGAGGTAGTCCGAAGCGACAGACCACGTTTTTCCAGAAAAATTTTTGAACAGCCGTTCCAGTGATGCTTCTCAATGGCTCCGCTTCGACCCATTTGGTGAAGTAGTCCACAGCCACCACCACATAGGCATAACCACCTGGAGCCCTTGGAAATGGGCCGATTATGTCGGTTCCCCATTGCTCGAAGAGCCATGGCGAGGTGATGGGAATCATAAGATTGGTTGGTTGGTGGTGCTCAGGGGCATGATGCTGACAAAAAGGGTAGCAAAGAACCATGACCTGGGCATCTACCCTCATGGTGGGCCAGAAGTACCCGAGCAGCAAGGTCTTTTTCACGAGCATCCGGAAGCCGACGTGGGAACCACAGAGTCCCTCATGAATGTCCTGAAGAATTCGGTCGCCTTCTTCCGGGGTGATACATCGTAGCCATGGGCCGAGGTAGGACCTCTTGTATAGGAAGCCTTGTCGAAGGGCGTACCGAGCTGCTTTACGTTGGAGTTTCCGTGACTCAACTCGGTCGTCCGGGAGTTCACCTCGGTTAAGGAATCGGACTAATGGTCCCATCCAGGTATCCCCAGGGTAGATGGGGTACACCTCTTCTCCTTGGTACCCCGGTTCGGCTAAGACTTCTACGAGGACCGTCTTGTTCAGGTCAGAAAAAGAGGTAGAAGCGAGCCGGGAGAGAGCATCAGCTCTCCTATTTTGTGACCGCGGTATCCTCTGGATTTCGAAAGACTCGAAGTGTGCGACTAGCTGGAGGACCTTGGAGAGGTATCGATGCATCACATCTTCCCGGGCCTCGTATTCGCCTAGTATTTGGCACATGACGAGTTGAGAGTCGCTATAGACCATGATATGCGCGGCCCCGAGCTGACGAGCTAACTGCAGGCCGGCGATGACTGCTTCGTATTCGGCTTCATTGTTGGAAGCAGCGAAGTCAAATCTCAGGGCATATGAGCAAGTTTCTCCTTGGGGATCTTCGAGGAGCAAGCCGGCTCCACTACCCTCACTATTGGATGAGCCGTCCACATGCAAGGTCTAACGTTGGGGCTCGGTGATGGACGAAGTGACAGCCTGGGTAGTAGCATGGGTGGCCTCATTTACTTCCTCAAAGGTGAGCTCGGCAAGAAAGTCTGCGAGAGCCTGGGCTTTGATTGCCATGCGGGGCTCATAAGATAAGTCGTATTCTCCCAACTCAATGGCCCACTTGGTGAGGCGTCCAGAGGCCTCCGGTCGCGATAGGACCTGTTGAAGTGGTTGGTCTGTCCTCAGGCAGACGTGGTGAGCCAAGAAGTAGGGCTTGAGCCTACGTGCGGCATGGATTAAGGCCAGCACGAGCTTCTCCGCCTGAGTGTACCTGGTCTCCGGACCTCGGAGGACTCGACTGACGTAATAAACAGGTGTTTGGACACCCTCCTCTCTGATGAGCACGGCACTGACAGCTTCGGCTGCAGCAGATAGGTACAAGAATAACCTGTCCCCCGGGCGAGGTGAAGTGAGTGTTGGGAGGTGGTTGAGGTAGTCCTTTAGTTGCTCAAACGCCTGTTGGCACTCTTCCGTCCAGGTGAATTTGTCAGCTTTCTTGAGGACTTTGAAGAATGGTAGTGCCTTGGAGGCTGACTGCGATAAGAACCGGTTCAGGGCGGCCAGCCGCCCTGTCAGTCTCTGGACGTCACGGACGCACCTTGGTGGGGACATTTCTTGGATGGCCTTCACCTTGTCCGGATTTGCTTCAATACCCCGCCTAGAGACGAGGTTGCCCAGGAACTTTCCCGAAGTGACCCCGAGAACACATTTCTTGGGGTTCAACATCATTCGTGTCTCCCGAAGGACTTCCAGGACTTCTTTCAGGTCGGCAAGGAATGTGGAGGTTGTCTGGCTCTTCAAGAGGACATCATCTACGTAGGCCTCGACAGTCCGGCCGATTTGGGATTTAAAGACTTGGTTAACCAAGCGTTGATACGTGGCCCCGGCGTTCTTTAGTCCGAAAGGCATGGTGGTGTAACAATATGTGCCTTTGTCAGTATAGAAGGCGGTCTTTTCCTGATCCCCTGAGCTCATCCCGATCTGGTGGTACCCTTTAAAAGCGTCAAAAAAGCAGAGGACTTCATATCCCATTGCTGAGTCCACCAAGGTGTCGACCTTAGGCAATGGGTAGCAATCCTTGGGGCAAGCCTTGTTAAGGTCGGTGAAGTCGACGCACATTCTCCAGGCCCCGGTGTCCTTCATCACCATGACCGGGTTGGACAACCAGGTCGGATATTGGACCTCCCGGATGATCTTTACAGGGAGGAGCTTATCCACTTCTTCGCCCACAGCTCGGCTACGCTCAGGGCCGAGGTGCCTTCGTTTTTGTTTGACCGGGCGGACTTGGGGGTCAACATTCAGCTCATGTATCATGAGGTGATGCGGAACTCCTTGAACCTCCTCCGCGGCCCACGCGAAGACGTCCCGGTACTTTCTGAGGAGGTCTACCATGCCTCTTTTAACAGGATCGGGCAGTCGGGTACCAACGCGAACTGTCTGATCAGGCTTGGTGGGGTCCAGAGGGAGTTCTTCCACCTCATCCCCCGTCTCCAGCCTTGGGATCTTCTCAGCTCGCTGAGGATCAATGCTATCTATCGAGAGGAAATTTGACCTCTTCTCGGGCCTTGCTCCGGAGATTGATGGAGAGGCTGCTTGTAAGGTGGCGAGATAACACTCTCGGGCAGCGCAGACGTCGCTGCTGACCTCGGCCACCCCAGCAGGAGTGGGAAATTTGAAGCTTAAATGGTAAGTGGAGTACACGGCCCGTAGGGCATTAAGTGTAGGTCGACCTAGGAGTAGGTTGTATGGCGAATCAGCCTTAACCACTACGAAGTTGACGGGGATGGTTCTGCAGCGGGGGTGATGTCCCACAATTACCGTCAGAGCCACCATCCCTTCGGGGTGCACAATGTGTCCCCCGAAGCCCACAAGAGTAGTTCTTACCGGGGTCATGCACTCTCTGGCCAGCTTGAGGCTCTCGAAGGTACGGAGATACATGACATCCACCGAACTCCCCGGATCAATGTAGACCTTTTTCACAATATAGTTGTTGGTGAGAACTTCGATCACCAAGGCTTCATGATTGCTGGAGGCAGCTGGGACGGGGTCACTGGGCCCGTAAGTGATCACCTCGGACAGGCGAGAATTTAGCTCGGCCTGATCCGGGTTGGCTTGTCTGTAGGTCCTCTTCCGGGAGTTCTGGCTATCTCCTCCCGTCGGACCGCCGGCAATGGTGTTAATGACTCCAACAATATTTGGCCCATATCCCAATCTTTGACCTGAGGATCCGTCTCCGGGTGGCCTTTTCGGCTCCCTAGGATCCTCGGGAGGTCGGCAACTGCTTCTTGACGTCCGCCTCTCATCACGGCGTTGGTCACCCCGCTTATCACGTCGATTCTCATCACGCGAATGACCTCCACTTCGGCGGATGAACTGCTTGAGGTGGCCTTGTCGGATGAGGTTCTCAATCTCCTTTTTGAGATCGTTGCAGTCCTCTGTTTCATGTCCGATGTCCCGGTGATACAGACAGTAGAGATTCGAGTTCCTCTTGTCTTTGCTGCCCCACATCTTGGGAGGGGCCTTTCCGAGGTTGTTTTGTTCCATTACAGACAGCACGCGGGATCGGGAGGTGTTAAGGGGAGTCAGTTCGGACTCTGGGATGAGCGACTTCCCCTTAGAGATCCTGTCGAACACACTACGACGATCTCGGCCGGGACTCTGGAAGCCGCTTCCGGTCCCAGCTTCACCTCAGCGAAGCTCCTTCCCTTTTCGGGGGTCGGCCCTCTGGCGAGCAGCTTGGACTTCTTTCTTCATGCGATTGAGGTCCTCGGCCTGTATGCCCTTCTCGACCTTCAACCACAGTTCGTGGAGTGTGCGGGGATACTTCTTGTGGATCCCCTTGTTGAACACTCCAGATACAAGCCCATGAGTGAATGCAGCAATAGTGACTTGCTCATTGGAGTTAGGTATTTGTACGCTTTCCTCATGGAACCTTTGGACGTACGACCGAAGTGACTCCCCCGGGTTCTGCTGCATATTCAGCAGGTAAGCCGAGGTCCTGGTCGTAGGTCGGGAGGAGATGAATCGATGGAGGAATCTTTCCACCAGTTCCCCCAGGGTGGAGATGCTCCTAGGTTCTAATCCCCAGAACCATTTTCGAGCAGTGCCCTGGAGGAACACTGGAAAAGCTCGGCATATGACTGGGTCAGGGATGCAGTATAAACGGAAAGCCGAGATGAAGGCGTGGATGTGATCCTTGGGATCACCTCGGCCGTCATAAGATGGTATAGAGGGAAGCTTGAAGTTTGGAGGAAGCCTTTCCTCGTTAATGTCATCAGTGAAGGGCGGGGCCCTCATATAATTCACCCCGGGTATTCCCAGGGGCCGAGGTTCCTCCTCAGGTCGTCGCCCTAGGAGTCCCCGGGAAAATGCCTTGGTCATGGAAGCTACCTTAGAAGTGGCCTTAGAAAATGCCCGCTTTGAGGCACTTCGGCTTAGGCGCCTTCCATCAGATTCTTCGTCAGATGAACCTTCGGGAGACCCATCCGATTTTCTTTTAGAGGACTCAGCCTTCTGCTTGCCTTGCCTCTTTAAATATCTCCCCAACTCCTCAAAGATGTTGGGGTTCTCGGTTACAAACTCGGCCATACGTGTTATGGCCTCTTCGTTTGCGGGCTGAGTCCTTGGGGGCTCCTGTCCTTCTGAAATATCTTCCGGTTGGGCTGCATTGCTTTGCTCAGCACCAATGGTGAGAGCCTTCCTGCTCTTAGAACGCGTAGGCTTCATATTTTGGTATTCTCGCGCTTCCCACAGACGGCGCCAATTGAAGAGGTCATTTTTGTCCCGCTGGAGTGGGTCACCCGAGCTGGAGAAGGCCTCTTATCCTGGGTGGTTATCTCAGACGAGGTCACCTGCTTAGATTGTAGGAGGGACTAGAGTCCCCGGTGTAACTCCGAAGCTTAAGTTAGTTCGGGAATAAAAGAGTAATGAGTAGAGAAGACTAATATGCCTTTACCAGAATTTTTGTCCTCCTCTTCTTCAGTGGAGGTGTTGAGTATTTATAGGAGTCAGATAGGAGAGAGGGACTGCTTGCACAGGTCCCTAGAGATCTGGCAGGGCCAGTGTATCGAGGTGACATAATGGACTCTGCGGAAAGGTGCGCCGGAACAGTTGTGTCAGGCGGCGCATGTCAGAGCAGCTTTAACAGAAGTGTCAGACGTGTCAGACGTGTCAGGGGTCGACTCCGGTTGCCAGGTCATTATACTTGACCTCGGCTTTCTAAGTGAAGGCCTTGGCCGAAGCAATAACTGGGCCGAAGTCAAGGCTCGATGGTGGGAGGCCGAAGCAGTCGGAACAGCTCTAGCCGAGCTGGAAATACCCTCCTCAGTTGCCAAAATTAGAAAAAAGAAGAAGAAGAAGCAGAAGAAGAAGAATATATGGAGGTTGTTAAAATTCAGTGGGCACTGAATCTAACATTCACTTGCCAGAATTATTTAGCTTTTGTTTCCTAACAGATAGAATTCATTCTTTTCATATTTGTTTTCCCCACATACTACTCCCTACTTGGTGGTCCATATTATGACCAACGAAGGTGAGAAGAAAACAAGTCCGAATTTTCTTTGACGGCGTGACCCTTCACCAATAGGGCTTGCTGGTAGGGTTGGAGAGGAAATACTTGTAGTATCAATTAGTGTAATTTGCAAGGATAGCTTCATTTGAAGTTTGTAGCCTCAAACAAATCTTACATGTCAACAATAAGCATCGTAAAATCTGCAATACATATTTGGTAAATCAAATACTAAACGAAAACTCAAAACAACCATCAAGCAGAGAATATATATTAGTCCACCAAAATAACCATCAATCACTTTTTCGTGATCATATTTTTCAATCACCTTTTTTATTTTATATACGTTAAATCGTTGTTGTAGTATATTTTTCTATAGAAACTTCAGAAAATGACAATCCAAAAGCAACCTAAGTAACAATTTACCAATTATAACTAAATCTATAAATTACCCATAAAGCAAAATTTTCTACCTTTTGCTAAATTGTAGATTTCAGCCCACCACACAAATTCATTTCACACCTGTTTTTGCCTTTAGTAGCCCCACAAATTCCATGTTCAATGTGAGTCTGTGACCAAGGGAAGACGAGAAGAAAGGAAATCAAAATCTTCTCAACGAAGGGTACTAGAAAAAAAAAAGAGAAAGAAATCAAGAAGCTGCAAAAAGCGACAAAGGACGATGACGTCCATGATTATGTATTCATGTACACATAATCTGATGTCAGTCTTGAGTGGCCTAAACTTCTGGAGAAATTTTCCAAAATATTTTGGATTGAGTTTCATTAATTATTACCAATATATCATGTTCACACTGAGCCCAAGCCAAACTTGCCAAGCAAGTATTGGTAATTGCAAATTAATCCCTCCAAGGCCCAAGCTACGTTACAAAATCCCTTCTTTTTTTTTTTTTTTTCCCGTAAACTCTCAAATCCCATAGTATTTATTTCATCTCTCTCACTGACTATTCCTGCTTAGTGGCTTCACCAACTTCTCCCAAATACACTACTCTCTCCTCTCTGTTCTGAGCTCCGCAAGAACCCTCTCTGTTTCTTGATCCAATTCTGAAAAAATGGAGTCCCAAACCTCCCAAAGCACAAAGAAAACCAATCAAACCCTTCCTCCCAGGAGAGGGCAGATTAAGATGAAGATATTCAAGTCTATTGCAGGAATTGTGACCAAGGCCAATGGGTCCAAAAGGAAGAATGCGGGTTCCCTCAGCTCAACTTCGACTACCCCGCATGCAACCCCAAGTGGGTTCAATTCGGATGCTGATTCTGATCCATGATCTCTGCTGCGGAACTAGCTGGGTTCTAATGTTGTATGTACAGGTTTTTTTTGGAGGTGTCAGAGGTTTCCGAATGTTGTTCCCTCGGCTTCGGCAAGCCTTCAGTCTGGGGTTTTTTAGGTCCGGCTGCGTAGGAATAAGCTCTTTCCTTTTTTGTTTCTCTTTCGCGCCCCGGAGCTGAGATTTGACCAATTTTTGTTCTCGTCGGTTTGTAATACTGCCTAATATCATACTTGTGTTTGTAAATAATGAGGCCAATTTGATGGCTGAAACCGTCTCATTTTCTGGTACTTCAATTTTGATGCTGGTGTAAGTTATGACGATGTAAATAGAATTTTGTAACATCTACAAAGTTTTCTGCATATATTATTGCAGATTTGGACTTTTGGATCACTCTAATCAAAACTTTTTCATATTCTTTGACCCGTGAAATTTCTCTGCTCCAATATTCCAAACATGTTCTGAGGATATCCCTTTTCTTGGGCTCTTGAGCTTCGGCGGGCAATGAGCTTTGAGCCACCTCTGCAGTTTCAGGGAGGGAGCGCGGTGGTGGCTAATCTCCAGAGCCAGAGGGGGAGGTTTGTGTTCTACGGTGGTGGGTAAAAGTGTAAAACTCACTGAAATAGGGGCCAAAAAAAGTCATTTGATCATTGCCACACCAATTGAATTGGCCTTCGATCAAGGTTCGAATGACTCATTCCGCACATGTATCAACTCCCCTAATTGATTGGTTCATGAATCAAGATAAAAACGTTTGCCAAGTATTTATTGTAGTGCCCGAACTCCAGTCGAGCTGACGGAGACGTTAATTAAGTACGAGGAATTAGTTGTCAATTTTTCTGAATTTTCTTTCCATGGTAAATTTTAATCTCTTCCGTAATTGAAGAAAATATATGTCGATTTATTATTGTAGTGAAACGCTCAAATATGTATTTCTTGGTTGTTTTATTTATGCGTCTAGTTGGCTGTCCTGTTAATAGTAAATGTCACAAATTGTCACTAAACTATATAGGATTCCCTAATTCAAGCACTAAATATTTTTATTTCACCAAAATGATCATTTAATGATTGTATTTATTATTTGCTCTATTATTATAATAATATATAAATAAATGATTAATTTTGTGTACATAAATAGTACATACAGTAATAAACACGGATGCCTATCACTTAATTTCAAATTAAATTGGAATTGAAACTTATATATATATTTATATTTTTTATGTATATCAAATTAATTCATAATAAATAGATTAAGAAGAAGGTATTTTGAAAGAAAAAGCCAAAGATTTGAAGAAAAGAACTATGAGAAAGATACGTAACAAAACCTGAAAACCAACATGATTAAGCAAAAGAAGAGGAGCACGTGCTCAGACCAACAGGACTGGGACACATTGACGGTCCAACAGCCACACCACCATCACTGACCGATTCAATACTAGATGCTCCACAGTAGTGCCAGTACTCCTCAATCTTGCCAGACAAGAAAAAGCAGCTGTGATCTAGAACTGCAGCAGGAACCTTGACTTGGTACAACAAAAATAATTTAAGAACAAATCAAATAAAATAAAGGGATGATTTCAGAAACCTCCCCTAAAGTTTTTAATAATTTTACTGGCCTCCCTTGAAATTTACAAAATTACATAGAATGGAGTAAAAAGAAGTACAAAATTCAAATTTTGTTTTTCTGTTCAAAATCACAAAAATAATAACAAAACATCATGTCAAAAGAGATGACTAGTCTGTTTTGAATCTTGTGATCATTAGTGTACTTTTATTGTTTATTTGTATTTTATAATTTATAAAATGTGAATTTTTTGAATGATGAAATGTGTGTATTAATTGTTTTTAATTTTTAATTATTTTTAGTCTTTTACTAATACAATTTATATACATGTATAAAGGGAATTTATGTAATAAAAGTTTCATTTTACTTTTTTTAATGTTATTTTTTCTAATTGGACTAATTTTGTTATCAAAATCTTAAACTCAGGAGAGGTTTGTACAATTTTGTAAACTTTAGGGGAGACTAGTGAAATTATTGGAAACCTCAGGGGAAGTTTCTGAAATTATCCCTAAAACAAAACAAAGGATCTATAAGTACATTCCCAAACTGCCCCCAGAATCTCCTATATATACTCATCTTTTTCAACTCCCCTAGGCACTCACAAACCACGCTAGAGCAATAGAATCATTTTGTAACCGCTCTAGTATCATTGAGACGTCGTCTCGAGAACAGAAAGAAACAAACGGAACTCTGCTCTTTCCCCTGTTTTCACCAAAAATATTAGGACCGATTGGATTCCTGATCACTGCCGTCAAGAATGCAGCTTACGTTGTCCCAATTGAAGAACATGTCGCACCAAAATCCTCCTCTAAGAAGGGGGTTAATCAAGGTGAAGATATTCAAGTCAATTGCAAGATCAGCTGCTGATATTGTGTCTTTGGCTAAACAGCCGAGAAGTAACAAGAATCTAGACTCCCTCGACTCAGTTTCGACCACCCCACATGAAACTCCTTCTGGGTTCAACTCAGATTCCGAGTCTGATGAATGATCCCTTGGTAATTAGCTCGAGTCTTTTTTGGCTGGCCGCCAATTGGTACTCGTTCCTCAACTCAGCTTCACCCAGGTCCCATGCTGCGAGGAGTAGCAATAATAATAATTATTTATTGGTTCTTTCTTTTTCAACTGGATATTCTGATCATGTGCTAGTACTATCTGTGTCTGTAAAAAGCTAAAGCTGATGGTACGTCTGTAAAGGTCATGTTCGTTCATTGCCTTCTCTGGGATTATTGTATAAGCTGTACTCCTAATCAACACTAAGAATATCCTTTTCCTGCTTTCAAGGCCTAAAGCCGTTGTATCAGAATGCCTACCCTGCTGTATCTTTCAAACATTAATCAGTGAATTCTCAGAATTCCAGAGTACTCTTCAGAATTCAAGGCCTAAAGCCGTTTTGTTATTTGCGATTTTGTGCCATCAATCGCTTTTATAGTTTTGGTTTGGGATCCGAAAATTCGGAATTCAAGTACTCTTCAGATTTTATTTTATTTTTTTTACAAAAAAAAAAAATGAATAATTAAGTGTTGCCTAAGGTGGTAGAGTGCTTGGTACTCCTTATGATAGTAGTAAAGAATTACTTGTACTACGTTAGATTTCCACTGCCTTAATTTAATTGCTCGCAATTTATTGCCTTTCTGCATTTAGGTTTTTTATGATATATTTATAAGGTTGCCAAAAAAAATTTTAACACGTGAGATCCCAAACCAGGAGCAGCAATAAATGAGTTTCTAATTCCAGCCGCCTAGAGCCCTTATTGAATCTTTACCCTTGTAATTGACCAAACAGCTGCACCTTTCTTCTTTAAACGGTTTTATTGAATTGATGGTCCGGGCAGAAGAGAGGAGGAGGAGCTAAAGCGGATGAAGCCAGATGGTTTAGTAATTGGTCCTATCACCTATGAATGTGGACCATGAAAGGGTATTTAGGTTTATAAATTCTAGTCGATATGCCTAACTAGGTAGAAAGAATTTTAGTTCTCCATTCTTTTATGTTTTCATATACAAAATTCCAAACAATAGAAGATACAAATGATTAACATTTGTTATATGGTTAGATAACTCTGACAATTTGGTCAAGCAATTCATGCTAGACGATTTTCAACACTAGTACTATCATTAATAAAATTTGTCTGTCTGTCTCTTTTATTAAAAAAAAAAAAAAGTAACTCGGACAATGATAGCAGAATCATTTGAAGTATATTATTGATTGATTCCATTCATGGCTTGTACACGTAGGCATTGTCAATTTCTACTTTTACGCGTAATGGTCCATGTCCTTAGCTTTGAAAATGCGCAAATTGTTTTCGGTCAATAATATATATATATATATATTTGGAGGGAATGGAGCATGAATGAGAGGCGTCGAGTTTAAAAAAAACTCACACTTAAAAAAAAAAGTTTTTTTGAACTTGGCACCAATCGAAGTTAATCGTCATTGTCAAATGCATTTGTCTAAGTTGGATTTTCACAACCCTTATTTCTCCCTTTTATCTATTCTTTTTGGTGAAATTGTCAATTATTCACGGTCTAAAGAGACTACACGATTGGAGAAAAGATCTTTAACGTGTGTATGTATCAAAATAACAAATTAATATTGAACTGGAAGTTTAAAACAATATAATATATTTGATTGTTTGGTAAAAAAGTGTTTAACAATACCAATAGCTAGTGTTTAATATTTAATACTAGATCATTATGACAATCATTCAATGGAAATTAAAAGCGTTATATTTTATCTTTTCATAGTTCTCCATCAATGATTTGGGTTTCATAATAATTAACTCATTGGCCGAATGAATCCTATTTTAATTTTAAACCAAAACAATTAGAGGGAAATGGCGAAAATCTATCCTCATAGGGGCTTGTATGTAGGGATGGCAATGGGGGCGGGGGCTAATGGGGAGGGGGTTGGGGCGAATTTTTTTCCCCCCGCTTAGAAACGGGGCGGGGGAGTGTACCCCCGCCCCGCCACCCGCTTTAAAAAAATAAATATATAAAATATATATGTATATAATTGTATATATAATATATAATTTAATTAGTTACAAACTTATGATAATGATATTATTAGTTATATGTATTATATAATGTCTATTAGTATATATAATATAATTGATATTATTAATTATACTAATAATTATATATGTGTACTAATACAAATTATTAATTGGTTATACTAAATTTACTAATACATTTATACTAAATTCCTAATTACACTTAATACAATAACATTTTTTTCTTAAAAAAAGCACAAGTACAATAATGAATTAGTGATTGTATTTGTGTCAAAAGTGAAAACTTGACTACTTTAGTTATATTTATTTCATCATGTTGGATTGTATTCAAATAATTTTTATTTGATTGTTTTTATAAGTTTCAATTGTAAAATTACAATGAATAATAATTTGATGATGTGTTGATATTTTAGTACTTGATTATTTGCTAAAATTTAACCATAATAAAATTATATAAAAAAATTTTATTAGCCCTGCGGGGAAGCGGGACGGGGCGGGGGACGGGGGATGGGGCGGGAGAGGGGGGAGTTTGTAGGCAGCGGGGCGGGGGATGGGGGAGGGGTCCCATTCCAAAACAATTCTGCACAAGATAATACCATTGATTGTCAATTTTCTCAAATCCCCATTTGCCAGATGATAGAATTTTGACGCATCAGCAGCGAAGAGGGAAAAGGAAATTACCAAACGATGCCATAAGCGCCACGGCCAAACGATGCATAACCAAATTCTGCACACTGGCAGCTTTGATTAGGCTTCTAGAATTTCCTCGATCCTTCAATTATGTTTTTCTAATTTTATTTTTCTGCATTGACTTGCTATTGCATTATTCGAGTCTAGTTGTACCTGGCTTAAACTTGCCTGTGATGTGAATTCTATTGACGCCCGTCTCTCTAACCCAGCAGAAAGAAATTTTACTGCTTCAATAAAAGCGAAAAATCCCATCTTGAATATTGGAAGATGATGGCTTGGCGCATCTAGAAGCGTGCCAGAGTCGTGAGGAACCACATAACACGGTTTTCAGACAAGAGCGCTTCGTCGGCAAACGCCTTCTTGCCATCTGCTGCACACTACGAACTCCGTCTCCCAAACCCCCGCCGCCTCCTCCTCTTCTGAACTTTGAAGAATTCATTCTGAACTTTGAAGAATTCATAAAAAAGAAACAACTATAAATTCAAGCCCCCCTTGTCAAGAGTTATTACTAATTCTGTTGGTTTCCTTCTAGTATTCAAACAAATGAACTCCATTTTTAACAACCATTCAACAACTACTCAAAATGGTAAACTTACAAGAAAAATGTTTACAAATTTTCCACTCCCTTTGTCACATTGGAAGTGTTAAGGTTGTGTTTGGATTGCATTTTCCATCATTTTTCATGAAAAAATTACTGTAGCGATTTGATATATGTGAGGGAAAAAGGTAATAGGGAAATGTGATCACGGAAAACGATAATATTTTCCGACGGAAACAAGCAATCCAAACAAGACCTTATACTTTCCCTTTTTGACTGTCCAAAAGTGTTTGTCATGTTTGACATTTCTAATTACTTTATTATACTCTGAAATTTTTCTTATATCCTTCATTAATGATACATAAAGACAAATATGATGGGATTGCTGTCAACTTTTTTTTTTTTTTTTTTACCAGCACATGATTAAGGGTAAAAATCGAACAAAAGCAAAAACTATTTGATAGATTGTACCATGCATAAAAAGCATATATGCTCAAACATGATTAAATATATGGGACGAAGAGAGTATAAATTTATACTCACAGTGAAAATGTCACTTTGCAAACTAAAACTCATGTTTGATGCAGGCACAAAGCTCCGGTTGAAGCCAAATTGGTCAACAACTTGGAACCATATCTACAACCATTTGTAGTTTCAGCCAAGCTCAATTACTAGTAATATTTTAAACAAGTTCAAAGGTTATTCTTGAGTTAGATTTGATTATTCCTGGTTATATGATTTCAGCCAAGCTCAAATGGTTCAAGTCTTTCGTATAGTCGAGCTGTACTGCTCTAGGAAATCTGATCTTTCTTATATGTAAGTTGCAAGTTTGTCTCTTATTATTGAGTCCGACTACAAATTAAGCTGAAAAATGAACATGATATTCTTTTCATTAGTTGACAAACGAATCTCGAATAAGCTCAATATGAATTAGCTCCTTGAAAAATTCTATAATCCGTCTAGAGAATCATTCCTTTCATTTTCATTTCTCAATTTTTATTATAACCTGGGAGTCAAAAAGCACTTTCAAAAATGAATTAATGTTCGAATGGATGACACCAAAAGGGTCCCCAGTTTTTTTAGGGCCCTAAGAGACCACAGATGTCATTATCAAAAAAAAGAAAAGAAAAAGAAAAAGAGGCCATGGATGTAATAGAAAAAAGAAAGAAGGAAAACCTGTTCGAATTTCAAAGTGCAGAACCGGACAAGCCCGAAAGGTTGAAAAGATGCTAATTGGCAATTGCTAAGGCCAGACAATGTGAAAATGGCCCCCACGGCCCCCTTTTCCCGACTCAAATCCCTCGAAAGCACGCTCTTTTCCCTCCCTCGCTTTCCCACTCTCTTTCTTTTTTCTTTTTACTTTTTAATTAGCTTAGCTCTGCCCACTTAGACTTAGTTCAGTGTTCAGTGTTCACGAAAAGAAAGCTCAGAGGAGCGAGCGTTACAGCTTAGAACTTGCAACAAACAAGTTACAACCACTAGTATTTCCTCCGAATCCAATTCCCAGAATCAAATCGAAAAAGGGAATGGAAAATGACAAGGAAAACGAAAACAACAAAACCATCGTACAGTTAAAAGGCATCCCAACTCACGGCGGAAAATATGTCCAGTACAGTGTGCTGGGAAACCTCTTTGAGGTCACCTCCAAGTACATTCCCCCTATTCAACCCGTTGGCCGTGGCGCTTATGGCATCGTTTGGTAATTTCCTTTTCCCTCTTCGCTGCTGATGCGTCAAAATTCTATCATCTGGCAAATGGGGATTTGAGAAAATTGACAATCAATGGTATTATCTTGTCCCTGAAACTCCCGATTTTTGTGTTGTGATTGCAGTTGCGCAACTAATTCTGAGACAAAGGAAGAAGTCGCAATCAAGAAAATTGGGAATGCATTTGATAATAGGATTGATGCCAAACGGACCCTTCGCGAGATCAAGCTTCTTACCCATATGGATCATGAAAATGTACTTTTCAAACTGGATTTCTTTGCTTATTTGAAGTGATATAAATAATCAGTGGTCATTTTGATTCAATTTATCTTGTTTGATTTGGTATCAATGGGTTATTTATGGCATTAAGCTTCCTTCTCGTTGATAATTCTTTGATCTATTGTCTGGCTATAGGAGGAACCTATAAGTTGTTTTAGCTGATTCTTCTTTCTGCAGATTATCAAGATTAAGGATATAATAAGGCCTCCGGAGAAGGAAAAGTTCAATGAGGTTTACATTGTTTATGAGTTAATGGATACTGATCTGCATCAGATAATATGTTCTCCCCAAGCACTCACAGAGGATCACTGCCAAGTGAGTTTGGTCACATTGTAATTATTTGTGTTTATTTGATTCTGTCATGCGACTAAGTGGCTATAAGGAAGATTTCGTTTTTATCTACCTCTCTTACGCGGTCCTCCTTGTTCTTTACTAGGATTCCCACCATGATATTGACTTTCTGAGGTACTGGTATGCGATGATATTCGTTCTGATATATGATGGAATTCCTTCTGGTATATAAATGACATAGTTCAGGCCGTGTTTGTATTATTTATCCCTCTGATGGTTGTCATCTTTGCGTTATTGCTCCTTGTACTTGAAAAACAATTTCTGCAGTAGTTGGCCTTCATGTGTCCGATGCTCCCCTTTTACTGTGGTTTTGGTGAATGCTGAATCTTAAACTATCTTTGTCTTGATTTTGGCAGTATTTTCTATATCAGTTATTAAGGGGACTGAAGTACATACACTCTGCCAATGTTCTGCATCGAGATCTAAAACCCAGTAATTTGCTTCTGAATGCCAATTGTGACCTCAAAATTTGTGACTTTGGCCTTGCAAGAACCACCACAGAAACGGACTATATGACCGAGTACGTTGTAACTCGGTGGTATCGCGCTCCTGAGCTACTGTTGAATTGTTCAGAATATACTACGGCAATTGATATTTGGTCAGTTGGCTGCATTTTGCTGGAGATTTTTAAAAGGGAACCTATCTTTCCAGGTAGAGACTACGCTCAGCAACTGGGGCTTATAGTGGAGGTACATTTTCTTCATTCTTCAATTTTTTGGGACCTTAAACTAGGGTTCCTATTATGGTGTTTAATTTAGTATGATTTTTACATGACTCTAGAATTGCTAACAAAGTGACTTGTAATTTTGCTTAATCTTTGTACTAATGCGTTGGTGGGAAGGGCAGCTATTGGGGTCCCCAGATGATGAAGATCTTGGATTCCTGCGGAGTGAGAATGCGAGGAAGTATGTGAAGAAGCTTCCCATCTTTCCAAAGAAACCTTTCTCCCACAAATTTCCAGACGTGTCCCCTGTTGCTATTGATCTTGCAGAGAGAATGCTGGTATTTGATCCATCTAAACGCATAACTGGTACACCTCCTGGTACTTGACGATTGTTACGATGCTTTCACATATTATTACGACTAAGTAAACTAGCTATTGGTACTTCTCTTAGCATTACTGTTTCTGTTTGATGAAGTTGAGGGAGCATTGAATCATCCGTTTCTATCAAGTCTACATGAGATAAATGAGGAGCCTACATGTCCATCCCCTTTCATCTTCGACTTTGAACAGACGTCATTGAGTGAGGAAGAGATAAGCGAGCTCATCTGGACGGAGTCTGCAAAGTTCAACCCGGATAAAACGGAGTCCTAGAAGACAGAAGCCGTTTAGGCATTGGTCTGTTGGCTTCCTTCACAAAATTTTCATGGATTTGCGAGTTTTGGTTGGCAGGTTAGGCAATATGCAGTGGATTGAAAGGCAGTTTACATAAATCAAGAGTTATACAGAGTTCAAACTGAATACTCAATACCTTGTATGTATGTATGAAGCCGGTTGTGATGTGAAATCTTTTGCCTTTTAACTTTTACTTGTGTTGTAATCTGCGCTGTTTGTATATGTACAAAGCAAATGGTGGTGATGTCTGTCATTGGGGAACCAATGCTCTTACGCTTGTACCCAAGAGTTCTCCCCGTAAACCATCCATTTTTGTTGGAACACAAAATACTGCTGTAGAATAATTAAGAAGTGCCAATACCTGTTTCAAGTTGTGTTAACTCCCCTCGCCCTCACCTTAATGGCAAAAATATAGAACAACAATTAAGTGGATTTCGAATATCATCTACTATGTATGAAGAAGGCAAGGAGAAACAAGCAATGAGAAGCAGAAATTTCCAGATGATAACAAAGCACCGCAGGTCAAATCTAGTGGGGAGTGAGTCTTGGCATTATAAACTAATCCTTGGCCAATTCGTCATGCCACTATGATAGCAAAGACAAAATCAAGGTGCAATTTTATAGTATGAATTTAGATGCTTATATCCCCAACTGAATATATTATAGTTGAGATGGTTGAACAGTCAAATTCTTAGTGATACATCCCTGTTTTGCAAGTGAATGTTTTGGATATTTGTCTAAACTTTTATTGTAGTTTACTGTAAAAGTTGTAAAATTTTTTTTAAAGTGTGTAAATTTTTGAATATTTTAAAGTGTATCGTTAAAAATTTTGAAATTTTTTTTGAAACTATTGTAACTAAAATTATTAAAAAACTTATAGCAGATAAACTTGGCCAAAAACTTGATTACCTTTTTTTTTTTTTTTTTTGTCGACACAGGGATATCTTGGAATCACCCAAACTAATCCCCTACGGCTGAACAGAACCCACCCCTTAGGATGCCCAAGGCGTTAATTCAGGGAGAGTCGAACCGTGGTCGATGCTATAAAAACAAACGACACGACCAGGTGAGTTGCACCCCGATGGCAAAAAACTTGATTATCAAACAAGGCCATTTTTCATCTTCTTTAAGAAATGGGATAATTGCAGAAACCTCCCTTGAAATTTCTGACACTTGCACTGACCTCCCCTGTGGTTTGAAAAATTGCACTAACCTCCCTGAACTTACTAATTTTTGCAAATTTAGTCCAAAACGATTAAAATATTGTTTAAGGGAGTGAAATTAGAATTTTGTACTAGATTTGCCTTTTGTACTATATGTCCAATGAATGACAAAGTACTACAAATCAATTAATAATTAATAAACTTTAAGGGGGCGTAGTTTATGGGCAAATACGCATTACCCATTTAAAGTACCAACTCTTTATGGATATTTTACTTTCAAACATTTAATTTATGATAAATATATCAATGTTTGTAAGTAAAATTCAAAAAGTGTTATAGTAATATTCTTACAAAAAGGAAATTGGTAGGTTATCTATTTAATATAAATTAAATATTTTTAAAAAATAAATGGCCCATAAAATATTAATTCTTTATGACTTTCATCCATTAGTTAAGTAAAGTATTGACTCTTTATGGGCATTTTATTCTGAATCATTTAATTTATGTTAAATACATAAATATTTGTAACTAAAATTGAAAAAAGTGTTACATTAATAGTTTTACGAAAGGGAAACTGATTGGTTTTATATTTAACAAAAATTAATACTCTCAAATATTTCTACGACTCAAATATTTAATTTTTATTAAATACAAAATCTACCAATTTTCCTTCCGTTAAAACATTTGCACCAGCCGGTTTTAGTCCTCGGAACAGGTATGCGCTTCCCCTTTCCCGGAGGACGGACCTGAATTGAACACTCGACGGGATGAACACCAAAAATTTATATACTACTAATAATAGAAATTAGAAGAAGAAGAAAAGAAAACCTAGCGAGAGTCTGCTCATGAATCTTTCTATTTTCTTCTGATTCATTGAATGTGAATAGAAGAAGCAGATGATGAGGCTGCTTCTCCAAATCCTAAGGAACAATTCTTCACTGAAGAGTGAACTGAATGGTGGCACAAAAGCTTCGGCACTTCCCAAACTCTTTTCTCGCTGGCTTCACGCTCCCACACAACCACCGTATTTTCAATCTCCTCCACTCTTATTGCTCTATGCATAGCTCCTCGCATTTCTGTGTAAATATTATGCTAATAGAATTTCCACGCTGATTTTTTTCTGTTTATTATTGTTATTGTTGTTATTCTTGTTATTGTGCAGATCGTTTGGCATTGCCTTCGACATTGACGGCGTCCTTCTCCGGGGCGAAACTTCCACCGGCGGCTCTCCTCAAGCTCTCAGGCGTCTCTACTACCACTCTGCAAATTCCTGCTCAATCAGTTGAGAGTTAGAGAACACTACATCGACTCTTTTTTTTTTTTTAAATTGCTTCGAGTTCGGTTTCATAGAGCATATTTTTCTCTTGATTACCTTTCATTTTATTTTACCATTTCACACGAACTTTTTTACATAGCCTAGAATGATATTTCAATGGCTATCTGCAATCTATTGTCCTTCGGCATTTCATTGTGTTAACAATTATGTATATTAAAAAAAATCCTTCATCTCATTTGCTTTTTTTTTTAAAATGTGCTTTGTGTCCAGGTGCTTTGAAGGTTCCTTATGTTTTTCTGACAAATGGTATGTTTATGCATGTCTCATATTATTAATTTCTTCTTGCATAAAGTCTTCGTGAAGCAATGAGATGCTTATTGGCTAGTTAAAGTAACAATTATATTCCGTAATTAGAGATTTTGGTGATTGGTTTATTATTTCCTCACCTTTACATTGGACTACTTTGGCTCAGTATGTTATACATTACGTTGGCTAATGAAATGGATAATTGTGCTGCTGAAGATTTATTGTTTCAGCATTGTAATAGGAGGTGGAGTTCCTGAATCTGAAAGAGCCAAGGAGTTAAGCAAACAGTTGGGTGTTGATATTTTGCCCTTGCAGGTACTGTTATTAGTTGGCTCGTGGCTTTTAGAATGTAGAACTTAGTCTATCTTGAGGTATATATCAGTATCAGGAGCTTAGAATTTTTTTCAGTTCTACACGTATTGTTTGCATCCTGCTGTCAAAGAGGCCTTTTGGTCATAACAATTTTTCAACTGAATCATGCTGCAGGTTATACAGGGCCATACTCCATTCAGAGAACTTGTTAAAAGGTGCTTGTTACAACTAAACAGCTATCCATGTCACCGGAAATTCATTTGATAGCATAGGTGAATATGTGTGATTTTTTAGCAGAGGAAGGAGTTGTATCAGAATTCTGATATTCGTATGATACTTGTGCTATGTGGTATATGTGTTAACAATTGGGCCTGTTAATGTCAACTAACTTTTGTGGATAAATGATTTCGTTGATTACTCTATTAGCACATGAAGGCGTATGCATTTAAAATAATATGTCCATATTGTGGTTGCATTTGCTGCCTATTGTTCAGATGTATGCATTTAAAATAATATTGTTGTGTTAAATCATTTGAAAGATATGCTACCCTGAAAGGAAACGAAGCCAAAAAAACAACTTAGCTTGATTAGCTTTTGTTTTGCTGCTGTAACTGCTTTTACTCAATACTATTTCAAATGCAGTGTTTTAATTATTTCGCTTGCAAGCCCAATACATTTGTTTACAGAAGTTTAAAATGTCAGGATGCATTTAATTGTATAAAACATGAAGCTTTCTCCTAACAAATTGATGTAGGTTGATTTGTTTAAATCTGGAAGAGGCCTGGGCTTATTCCTTCATGTATGGTTAGAGTATGTCCAACTTGTTTCTTAAAACAGTTACATTACCCCAACTATTTTTTTCGAACGCAATAATAGATCCAAATGCTGCAAATTGGTTGGTGAATGTTACCATCTTGTATAAACAAAATTTTCTGATCCTATAGTTTTGTTCTATCCTCTCCAGTTCGATAAATGTATTTTGAAGATGAAGTTTTACCTTTACAAGAATCTGGATATTGGTTCCATGCAATGGCCATAAATAGCATTTTAGGATTTTATGAGATGAATTTTTTACTTGGACACAAAATGCTGTTTACATGCACACACATAAGTCATCTATTGTAGAAATTTGGTGAACTTATCAATCTCGTCTCTTAGAACAGGAAGGTAACTGAAGCATCACATATGTGATTGCATTTGCGTTTCAGTAGTGTGGTTGTGAAGCACACCCATTGCATTCATAGCTTCTAATATCTTTCTTACCTATGCTTTCTCAATTATCCATTTCTTACAGATATGAGGATGATCTCATTGTTGCTGTTGGAAAAGGAGAACCTGGAAGAGTCATGTCTGAGTATGGCTTTAAGTAAGGCTTCGGTATCAATGTCTTGGTATTGTTTGTTTTCACTGGAATGTATGATCTCCATAAATATCCCTCTTTGAAACCTCTGATTTCCTTATTCATGGTATTTTCAGAAATGTTCTTTCCATAGACGACTATGCATCTTGCTTTCCAAACATCGATCCTTTGGCTCAATATAAGAAATGGACAAAAATGCAGCCAACTGATAGAGAAATGGCCCTAAGAACTGATCCTTGCTCTCAGAGAGTGCAGGCAGTGTTCATTGTTAGTGATCCTGTTGACTGGAGCAGGGACATTCAGGTTTTCTGTGTTTTATCCGTGAATTATATGGTTGTAATTTTGTTGTCTGTCTCATTTCTAAAAAATATATATACGGGATATTGAAATTACATGCATAGGTAGTTAAAAGGCACTTTGGAAACTTACATTTGCTTAAAGAAAAAATTGCAAATCAAAAGATTCAAACTGGTTAGGTGTTATTCTCCATGTTTTAAATTTAAAGGCTTATTAGTTGGAGTAATTGTTCATCTTCAAATGTTTGGTTCATGTTATGTGATGGGACAAGAAATTATTAATGGATGTAGGTATAACACAGGAAAGAAATTAGGGTAGTTGAAGGAGGAACATCCTTGATAAGCACTAAATGCATCATACTTTATGGTTGGGCAAAGCATAAATCTCCTTCTGTTATTATTTACTATTTGATTTAGTATGTTCGGATGGTTATTTGAGTAAGAATTCCGAATTTATATGCTAGGTTTGATAACCATCCTGCATCCCAGTAACTCTAGTGGGCTACCATGTACTTTGCGTCCTGATAGTTGCTTCTATTTTAGTTTAACACGTGGGCTTTGCCATGAAAGTGGATCTCAGAAAGCCATTCCATTCTTTTAGCTAGCTTGCTGTTTAATTATATAGCAGTGAAGCTCCTTAAGTCTAAGAATTTGGATGCCAAAATGTAGGTTCTATGTGACATTCTCCGTACTGGAGGTCTTCCGGGACAAGAAATTGCACATCAACCACCTCTATTCTTTGCAAATGATGATATTGCATATCAGGTTTTCTCCTATCATAAGAGTTTACACAGGCTATTGTTAGTTAAATTAGCAAGAACTTTGGCAAAACACTAATGAAGTGCGGCATGACACAGGCATTATTTCCTGCTGAGCGTCTTGGCATGGGTGCTTTCAGGATTGCATTGGAGTCTATCTTCAACAGGTAAGGCTTTAAGAGAAACTTCCATCAGGATTTTATGACATCAAATACAATCTGTCCTATGATGTGCTAAGACAGTTTTTATTTGCAGAATACACACTAATAATATGGAGTACACATCTTATGGAAAACCAAATCCATTTGTATTTAAGAATGCTGAAAACGTGTTGCTTCAAGTACTGCAATCTGCTTACAATAACATTCAGTCTAGTGGTGAAATGCAGCCTTTCAAAAGGCTATACATGATAGGAGATAATCCTTCAGTTGACATCAACGGAGCAAAGCAGGTATAATTTTCTGATGAATTACTTTTCAGTTGGTTCATCAGATTGTTCGAGAAGAGTGCATGAACTTTTCTGATCTTTCCAGGCAGGGCATCCTTGGGTTTCAATTTTGACAAGGACGGGGGTTTTCAAAGGAATTGGAAATCATGCTGATTATCCAGCAGATCTGGTCAGTGAATAAATTCTGCTCCAAGTGCTTGCAGATTTTTACTTTACAGTGACATGTGAAAGAACTCAATTCACCCATCTCTTCACCCACTACTAAGAAAGAAAATATTTACTCCTCAGAAAAGGTTACTAAACAATGTCTAGAAAACAAATCAAATGTTTCAGTATTAGGCCAATGTCGTTAGTACAGTAGATTGGTGCAAGACCAAGATACTTTTAACTCCTTTCAGCTAAATGGTGACTTTGACCTTTATTTTTCCACGCTGACTTTAGAGGAGATGCATATGATATTTTTATTGTGCAGGTGGTCAACTCTGTGGAAGAGGCCGTCGATTACATATTGAGGAAAGAGCATACATCTTAGATCTCATTAACCTTAATTTATCTCCAAAGGTCAGAGCATTCTTGGCCCGGTTGCTTACGTACACTGGGCATACAGATTCTGAAAGGATATTAGCGTTATAGATTCGTTACAACCAAAGAGACAAAAGTAACCAGATATAACCTGGATCTGGCGAATATTTTTTGGCTGCTGAAAATGTTTTTGCCTTTTTTTCCTCTCTGGAAGATATTCTTCTATTTTTTAAAATTGCTATGCATGCTCTAGATTTTCCACTAGTACTTTTATCACCATAACATTTCGAGTGAAAGTTGGAACCTTTTAGCAATAAAATTGTGGGGTAATGTCTTGCACAAAAATTGTTTGGAAGTGATGATTAACCAAGTGCTTCTCAATTGCAAGGGAGGCGTTAATTTTTTTTTTCCCTGCAAAAACTTTAAGTGATTCATTGCAGATTGATGATTACAACCTTCAAATGGCCGAGGATGCACTTAAATGTGTAAATCAGAAGTTTGGTTGAGAGATTACTGTAGCACTTAAATGTGTAAATCAGAAGCGCAAATTCAGTTAATCATACAGTCGATTATTATAGAATTGATTGACCAAGCGTCGCTTCATTCCTCATATTGAGATTTGCAACTCTTTTACAGTCGAACATGAGAGGAAGAGAAGGTTCAGAAACAAGGGCAAGTCTAGCTTGCTCCCTTGTTGATAGCTGCAGCCTGCACTGCCAATTAATTAATGGGAAATGGGCACATTCCAGAATGGTATAACACCTCTTGAACAATTTGTAATTCTTTGTTAACTACTTGTAAAACCTTGTAAAAGAGGCGCAATTATTATGTATTGGAGTCCACATGAACGGAAATGAACATTACACCTCGGTTGTAAAGCGGTTGAATTAACAACCGTTCTTTTCCATTTTACCTTGAATCAATAGTACTCCAGATGATTCAATTACCGTGACAAGGCCTCAGCAGATTCTGTACATGTACAGCAGATGTGAAAGCTACAACTGCACCCCTTTTCTATCATTGGCAGAACTCAGCATCCCAGACCACATTTCCCTCAGTATTACTGTACAAAAATTTCAGGCTCCCCTCAATAGTTAATATCAGAATTTGATAACTTGTTTGGGTTGACTTCCTAGCTTTCCAAGTGCCTTCTCTAAGGCAGTTTGGAAGTTGTTAAAAGGAACCAGCTCCATACTGCAAAAGCATATACACCGCCAGCATCAGCATAATGTGGATAATAATAGCACCAAATTTCAAGAATAAAGTCTATTGGACAGGCAGGACACAAACAGAGGCCGACAAGCACTACAATCCAAAATCCTAAACTCAATGCTCTTTGGTAAGGCCTTTTAAGGTACAATCATGCAAATATAATCATTCTGCAAATTATTAGAGCATGACCAGCTCATGAAATGTTAAAACTAACAAAGGTCAATGTATTTAACATGTGCTTTATGGACCTACTGAGATTAGGTAAACCACGTGTGTTATCATTCAAGTGCACCACGAACATGAACAGAGAGAGAGAGAGAGAGAGCATACTCATATATTAATTTCCCCTCTCGAGTTAGGCCCAAAAGATAATCAATCATGCTTCTGCATTCCTTTGCTTTCTCTGAAGTCATCCACTTCTGCAACCAGAATCCTCTCAAAGAAAGGTCCTAAAAGCACAGCACCAAAGAAACGAACAGAAATAGGTAAGGAACTACATTTCATGGTCCCGAAAATGCAAGCTTCATAGCAAGAAAAAATTGCAGGTCATGAAACAACAAAGTTCCTAGCTGATATCAGTCCTCATGACCAAGTTTTATAGGGATGTAAACCTCCCCAGCTCCAGGAAAATGCATCAAGTAATCAAGCTTGCTATATAACCTATAGGGACACTTCATCAACTACATATTTCTTTAATAGGTGATCACCTTAAACCATTCAAAAGACCTGCTAGTGGTTCTTGTAAGTCACACACAAAACTTGAAGCATTGAGGCAAAAAGATGATAGGATCAAATTTTGAACTGATAGTCACCAGCCACATCTGAAATTAATAAATCATCTAACAGAATGACGTGGTACTTCAGAGAGCTTTGTTTTCGAGATATTATATTGTCTCAGAGTTCCAAAGGTAACATTCTCTTGCTCTTCTCAGAATATGGACAGATGAACACTGCCTTAATATCAGCCACGGCCATTGAATGTTTAGCCAAACTGGTTTCTGATAAGCCTCTCTTCTACAAGGCAAACCTTGATCAATACCATACAGGGAGCCATATACAAGGATAGGAAGCATTGTGCTCCTGAATCACTAGCTGCATCCAAGGCATATTAAGTAAAAGACAAACTTTTCAAAGCCTACCCTAAATATGAAAGATGTAGTTGATACAGTTATTGGTTTCTTTGACATTCCTCCATATGTAACCATAGTTCCACCCTGTCTGAAAAAAGGAAACCAAACATCACTGTATTAATTGGGAAACTAGATGAAAGTATAAGAAATTAGACTTCTCACCTCAAGAACTTGAGAACCAAAGAAGCAGCGTTTCCACCAACACAGTTGAATCCTAATGCAGGTTCAGGAAGATTGATCTACAGCAGCATGAGATGTATAAGATTATAGTGATTCACAAAAGAATGAGTAGGTGCAAATATCAGGAAATAATCAAAGAAGGTGATCCCATATGTGTTGAAATCAAATTACATAAAAGCCAGAAAGAAATGTTTGAGACCCAAAAAACAAAATGCCTCATTCAGAAAATATCCACTGAATGGGTTGACATATGCTACCAGGAGGCTTTTAAGATTCTTCACTTCTAGTTGACTCTCCGTATACACTTCATCAGCCCCAAGTTTCTTGAGCTTTTCTTTTACTTCGTCTGATCTGGCCCTGTATCAAGTGAATGTGACAAAATACAATGAATTTTGTCAGAGTACAAGCCACAAATTTTACACGTCCAAAAAGCAAGCACATCATCGACTTAAGTGGGATCTCTACAGGCTCGGTGTAATAATAGAGGAATTAATATGATGAAAGGCAACAATTTGCTGATAAAATTCTTTTCACTTGCAATGGTGTTTAAGATCCTAGCTCAGTCCTTCAAGCTGAAATGCATTAACTTCATTCTGTCCTACATGAATCTCAGGCAGTTGCTTAGCTTTTCTACGTCTTCATCTTTGTGGAGCGATTTGGTATATAATCCGAATGGGAAGACAATTTTCCTTTTCAGTGTTGAATTTTTTTACTCACCAGGTTTTTATCACCCAAAATGTCATTACAAGACTTAAACCATGAAAATAAATTGACACAATGACATCCTGATGATGCGAATCGCCTTCACAGATCTAGGAACGACGTGGGTTTCTTTTTTAAATAGAAGAGTTTCTATAAAAGTATGCCGAGTAGCAGATAATACTTGAAAGGAGCTGAAAGTCAAAAAGTTTATACATTCTTCTCCAGTAGCTTCAATAAGGAATTATTTGACAAATTAGCATAATCAAGGTTAGAGGGGAATAGTAACTAAAAATCAAAAGAGCACCTGTCCCTTATAATATTAACAGTATGGATGCCTCGTTCACGAGCGAGCTGGATGACACACTGCCCTACAATGCTGGTTGCTCCATTTTGAACGATTGAATCCCCTATATATGTGCACACTAGTGAGAGATAATAAGCAGTAGATAACTTAATATATATACTATGAGAGAAAAACAGTACCTGAATTTAAATCAACAAAATCCTCAACCATTCTAAGGGCAGTCAAAGGATTAACAGTAACTGTCGCAGCATATTCAATAGGGGTTCCATTATCAATTCTGTGCCAAAGACTTTGCTCTTTTACAACATAAGTCTGCCAAGTCCCTGAGTAAAAGACAAGTTTTTTGCAGCAAAGAAGTTAGAAAATAAAATTCTTCACAAGAAAAAGGAAAAAATTGTGATATCAATGATTAATTGGAAAATTAAATGGAAATTCTGAAAGTATATTAAGATATCTTCAATGAGATGGTGACCCTCGAATCCAAATTTTTTCAGCAATCCTGTTTATGTTTCTTAAGAAACACATCAAATTCATACTAGGAGGAGTGCTGAAAAGATTGCTGTCATCTTTTTGCTATGAAACATGCTTAAACCATCTTGCAACAAACTTGGAGGGGAAAAAATTGATTCAAACAATAGTAGTCGTTATAACTCAGATATCATTAAGTACATTTAACCAAAATTGATGTCTGCTTAAATTTGCCAAAACTTCCCTTCCACCACTACCGCAGGTTTTTAGAACAAAAATAAGCAAGAGCAAAAAAATTATATAAATGTATGTATGTACGTATGAAAAACAAGAAGAAGAAAAATATCATATCCAACTTGATAAAATAAAGAGGAATAGCAGAGGTGTACCTGAAGAAGGTGGAGATGAAATGACCAAATCGCCGGCAGAGAAACCTTTTACTCCTGGCCCGACAGAATGCACCTCTCCTACACCCTCGTAACCCCCAACCGCGGGCACTGGTGGCCGCACCGGATATACTCCTATACTTATCAATTTTAAAAAGAAAATGTCAATGAACTTGTACTAAATTATGTATGCAGTTGATAAATTTATCCGGAATGGAAGACGGAGTAGAAGGAGACCTTCAATTCGATTAATATCGGAAGGATTGATAGGAGCGGCAAGCATTTTAACGCAGACGTCATTCTCTTTAATTTCAACCGGCGGAAGCTCCGTGATTCTGGTGACGGTGTCGGGTGGTCCATGCTGATCGTACACAACCGCCGTGGAAGGCGGAGACAGGGCAGCTGCTGAGGAGAAAGCTCGAAGGGAGGTGAGAATGGGAATACTGGGAGATCGGAGGAGCAGCTGAGAAGAAGACCACGACGTCGTTCGATGGAGTAGAGCTTTCTGGAGCATTAGTAGCCTCACTGTCGCCATTTAATATTACTGTTAGTTTCGCGATGAATTTGCTTGTGGAATTAACAAAGCTTCAATCTGACCAAAAAAGGTCAAAAACTACTCGCTCGCCGTGACTCAGCTGCTAACACACATCCGCTGCTGGGTACGCCACCATTAGTCGGTTAAGACCACCGATGCGGTTAAATTTTCCGCCATAATTTTCAGCGGTGTCTCATTCTATTAACTGGAAAATACTACTACTACTACTAATTGAACCACCCCCACCCAAAACACAAAAATGAAGAATTTGCAAGAGTTATCTTCTTTTGGATATACTCTAAATTTTATATTCTTTTGTTTATTTCAAAAAGTGTAAAATCTAGACGCAGTGTCAAATTGAATTTAGTCAAATTAATTTTTCAAAAAACAAAATTAAAATGAGTTTGAAATAATCAAATGAAAATACCTCAATGTAAAGTAAAATTTAAAAGAAATGTGATTGCAAATTAAACGTAACGACTTACTAAGCATGTCCGTGTTTCTAATCAACCAAAATTTCACACCACAGACATTTTGTTCCTTTTTGGTTTTTCTTATTCCGTGTGTATATGTTAGATTAAGAAAAGTTTGGGTAGTTTTAACTCTAATTATCATGCTAAGACGAGGCAGATCAAATCTTAAAAATTATAGGTCACTTATGACAGTACCTACAAATAGGTTGAGGCAAGTATAAATCTTGTCATTCGTACCAATATAATAGATGGATGTAAGCGTGTTTGTAAATATATATCAAATCATGAAAGAAATACAATAGCCCTAATAATTGTACCAAATGCAAATCGTACATGCCTCAATCTCTTTAAATTACCTACTAACGCAATTATCACATCAATAGTGAAATTTGAATACACAGGACAAATAAATGGCCAAGTGAAATTCGAATACCAGATGAAATTCTTTTTGGATCGCCTACCATTGCCAGCGCAATTAAACAAATGGCCTGTACATACCAAGTGAACAGGTGAACCTAGCATGCGTTGTCACCTCACACATGTGCTTACGCAAGCACGTAACGTTGCATGACTTTGGGCCAATTATTTGGTTGTCACGTACCTCTGTGTAATGGGTCGCTGGTTGCAAGAGAAAGCTCGGCAACCCAATTAGTAAATAAATTGGTCCATTTTAGCTTTTGGTCCACCTATAGGTGTTGCCCCATGAATTATTAGCTGTTGGTCCATCATGAATTGCTGACTATTTTAAATTTCCTGAGGTGTTGCATATAAGGTAAGTGGATGGCTGAAAGCAACAAAGATCAATTGGGGGATCCAACAAATTAAATGCGTGATGGATGAATCTCAATTTTTTTTTTTTAATAATGGATGAATCATTAAAAAAAAATCGCTTGGTTTAGAAAAGGGAAAAAAATTCTTATAATTTATTCATGGTCAAGCATAGTTTTTTTTATAACAACAAATATATTTAAGAGTAACTTTTTCTATATACTATTAATGTGCAATTTGTCGATTTAATCCTATACTTAATCGATTCCTTTTGGTGCGTTAATAAAGGTAGAGTAAATCTTATACACACTGTCAGTATACACTATCACCGTTTGATTCATGACATGTGTGCAGATGTTGAATCTCAAATTCAAATTTTGTATAATTGTCATTCATCCAACATTGACTGTGTATACATTGTCAGTGTAGAAAAAATTAATCCATAAAGGTAACGTTGTCATTATTTGTCGACTGGGCACACACGTATTTAGGGTGTGGGTACGATGCTGGATAGGACCAATCAATACTCAGGCCGTGGATGCTAAACCCCGCCTGCAGCAACTTTTATTGTTGGTGTTGCACAGCAAATAATTTTTGCAGCTAACAGTTTCAAATTCATTTAATTTCATCAATGCACCAAACAAAGAGCAGCCTCCCGCGGTGGTGTATTAATAATAATATCGAGTGAGATGAAAAAACAAAAAACAAAAACAAAGAAAAGAAAGAAAGAAATAGTCAATTCTAAGCACTCCTTGGCCCCTGGTCGAGTAGTTTAGACTTTAAGACTAAAGAGCAAAAATCAAAATGCAAGGAACAAGAAAACACATGATATCATGTCACGCAGAATAAAAATCGCGGCAGAATGTGTACCAAATTAATAAATTTTTATTTTACTTTTTTAAAAAAAGGCACTTACTTACGACGTCGTCACCAAACACCAGTCGCTCTCGTTTTCGTTGAAATCATATATACTAGTCTAAATTGTTGTCCAGAACTGGCAATAAAATACCACACAGAAACAAAGAGCAAATCTTCTGAAAATATACCGGTCATTTTCATGAGCAACTTATTCTCCACGACTGACTAAGGATCTTCAACTTGCGATGCTTAATAATACCACGTGCACTCTTATTTGGCACCAAATTAGTAGTTCATTAATCTATCACTTGTCTCGATCCCTGTGATTAATCAGTTTGATGCAGACGACGACCATATACGGTCGAGAAGATCAGATCGGAAACGGTTGGGTCAGTCTTTAATCAACGATGACCGGTGGTATGGTCTTGTTCTTACGGGTGTCTCCGCTCGAAAGGAACTACATCAATACATTTTTTTATTTTATCTCTTTCTTTGGGTGCCAAAAGATTGGAGCTAACTTCTAAGGGGCAGACAGAATAATTGGAAATCCGAGATGTGGCGCATTTTTTGGGGCAGTTGCTTAAATTCAACAGCGAAGTACATTTGGCAAGTTTCTATAGTTAACAATTCCAATCATGAGGGGGTTTTAGTTTGATCATTCGGACAAAACAACTGTTTGGTGAATAGACCGGGCCGAAAGTAAAAACGGAAAGTTTGAACCATTTTTTGTCTTCTCACCAGGGCATGTGGTGAGAAGGATATGATTTGCCCCCTCGCGCGAGATGCTGTGGGCTGCTTATTTGTGTTGTGAATACCAGTCAGGCTGTACAAACGAAGAAAACATCTATCTATAAAAGGGTTGGACGGAAAGGTGTAGTGATGCATCGACTGGTGTTCGGATGGTACATTATTTACTAGGAGTAATATTTATTTACTTTCTTTATTAATGTATTTTTTAATTACTTTTTATTTATTTTACATACGTTATATCAAAAAAGTGTCATTGTATTTTTTTTAAAAAATTATTCCAAATAAGCTACTGTTAAAACCCGCCAAAGGTTTGAAGGGAAAGGTTTTTCATCTCTAGATCACCGGAGAGGTATGGTGATAATATTCTACATAATGTGAATATTCCACCAAAAAGTTTTCTATTTGTTCAAAATGATCTATATGTAGAAGCAGAACAAGTGATTGCTGACGACACGCATCTCGAATTTTTTTAGAGTATTTACATTCGCGAGCTTTTTTTAATTGTGTCTGTAAATATCCTCCTATTTCAGAGGGGAATCGCGGACCCAATCCGATTACGTCAGGTAAAATTAAAATAAAATAAACTTATTAAGCTGTGGAGCAACACACTTTTTTGAGTTTTGTAAACCATAGGCGGCGAATTAGAATTTTTTTTACCCGAAGCCTATAGAGGAATTTTAAATGCTTGGCTGGTGTCCAACTTAATTTTGACAAGTTAGATTAAAAAAAACAAAATAAAAGCCAATCCGATGGGAAGGGGGCATAAACCTATTGGCAAATTAAATAGTTTAGGGCCTTTAGGACCTGGGGTGCCTTTCTTAACCCAAAATCTCATTCATAAAAGATTTCAATCATATTTAAGACATGAAGAAGACGTCCCTTCTATTTTACTTCTAACGCACTGAATTATGTGCTTGCTTTACTTTCCCACCTTCCTTGCTACTATGAATTACTATTACTTTACTGGGTAATGGCAAATCTTCACAATGAAGTGAATAGGCACCAAACATTTTCACGTCCCCGACATAAAATCCGATCGATAAAATGTCCAAAATACGCCATTCACACTAATCACCTAAAATCTTTTGGGCAAAATGGCAAAATTTTCTTGGGAACACAAAAAAGAAGCATTCGATTCATTGAACAGAGCATTATTATCATGTCACATTGAGCAACGTAAGCGACTCATATTAGAAATTATCGATTTTACCCTTTGTGAGTATTGATTTTGCATTTTTTGGCTACTACTCGGCAGTGTTGGAAAACTTCCTTTTTTTTTTTTTAATAACGCCTAAGAATTTGCTTGATAGAAAAAAGAAGATACTGCCTTAAATGACGTATGGTTTACACGACAAGCTTTTGTTCTGTCCGACCATCCAAGTCGTCCAGTGCTCCGAACAAGAAGGTCACGGGAACGGGAACGTAAACTCAAAGATTGTCTGCCTCCTAATTTTTAGGAGTTTTCATATTTGTCCCTATTTGCCTAAGTATACCATTCTTTTAAAGTCACCTTTTTAAAAGTGAATCCTGTATTTTTAACCCTAGTGATAGAAGAGGGCTCTTAGACACTACTGATTGTTTTGAGGGAATGGAAGGAGATGAAAGAAAAGAAAATGAAGGGATAAGATTTTTGATGTTTAAATTGGTTTCTGAGGCGAGAAACGGAAATGATTGGAAAGAAAATGGAGGGATAATAATATTCAATTATTTTTTATCAAAATACTTTTCCGTCCGAAGATGGGCGGAAATGAAGGAAAAGGACACTGAGATTAAAGAAAATTTTAAAATTTTCTAAATAACTTATATGTGTTTATAAACTAGATTTTTAAATTATGAATAAAAATGTAATTAATGTATAATAGTTTCCATTCCTTTCCTTCTATAATCCAAAATAAAAATGGATGGATTCATATTTTTTCTACTCTCCTTTCATTTTTTTTCCACTAGAGATCTCTCATTTCCTTTCCTTCCATTTCTTTCATACCAAACAGTTTCTTGGAACTTTTTTCAGTATTAAAGTTCTGGATTCAAATTTTGCAATTGGGGATGGAAAGGGTATAAGGAGGGGTGGAAGATTAAAAAAGATGTAGAATTGCCCCTCCATAATTTTCTTGAAACTAAACTCAAAATATTCTCAATAAGTGAATATTCCAGCGGATGCTCTGAAAATTCTCTGACCAAAAGTATATTTTTGTTTCTACACACTTTTTAAAGCCTTAATTAGCAATGAAGTAATATTTAAGGGAAAAAAAAAAAAGAATCAATGCATTTATTTAAAGCTCTCAAAATACGAATGTCAAAAATTTAATGAATTTCCTGTTGAAAGTCAAACCATTTCCTTAAAGCCTGTGTCAAATATGCAATCAATTCAAAGCGATTTAAATGCGATCCGTCGATTTTCTCTCCACCTGAAAACGTGTATGGCACTGTTGATTCCACCTCATATCACAGCACCGCTGATGGCCGCTTCACGGAACCTTGGATCGATGGTCATAAATCGGCCCTCTGTTGTTAGCAGTTCACTTTGACTTTTCCCCTGCCGGTGACAAAAGTTAAACTGTGATTAATAATCGGAAAGTAAGATCTGCTGCATGTGAACTTTTTGAGCTAAGCAGAGCTTCCAATGAGAATGCTCCACTTTTTCTTGCGGTGCGAATGGACTTTTCCGGGGAATTGCTGAAAAGGCCCCTCTCACTTTCCAAATACTAATCTGGTCTCATACATTAAACTGAGAAATTTACTTGGTGAAGTATTTGAAAATATACCTATCTCATCAATTTGAGATTTTTTTTAATAGTACAAGTAGCAGGCCTTAAATCCAATATCTTTCACTCATATTCCTTTCCATTATGCTATACAAATCCATCACTTCCCCATCAATTTGAGGCTAAATATGATTATACTTTTAAATGGCAAATTATATGAATCAACAAACGCCATTGGAACATTAATAAGTTAAAACAATATGGTACAAGAATCCTTAAACAATACAATACGTCGACTCCAAATAATAAAATTAAATTATTTGATGCATGCATGATTTGGATTAATGGTTAAGTTTGTGTTTCATTGGCTCATGAGGTAAAAATAATAGAAAAAAGACACGCATTATTATCTGATTTAGTTTGATGAAATAGCACAATGATTCTTTTTTTTTTCTTTCTTGAAGATTAAATTCACGTGAAGCAAAAATGGAATGCTATACAAGGAAAACAAGTAAAATTTTGGAGCTATAAACATGAATAAAATGACTAGATATGCACATCGATTTATGTTTGATAAGTGTTCATTTGAAATTAGTCATTAATAAATTTTAAATTAGGTAAAATAAAATTTGGTGTTCATTATTTTTTCAAGCTTGAGGCAAACTAAATTCTAAAAGAATAAAACTTGTTAATTATATAATTAAGTTTAAACTTGGACATAAGTTTCAAGCTATTCAGGAAATAAAATGAATTAAGTTAGCAAAAAGCTAAAAGATTTGTTATAAACACGAGGAGTTTGTAGCAATTTTTCCTAACTAGCAGAATCAGAGTAAATTTGAAAAATGAATTAAACTACTTAATACTCGAATTGAATTCAGCTCGATGAGAACTCATTCGAATTTAGTTTACTAATTAATCAAACCAACTTTAAACAGCAATTTGTATTTGATAATCTCTCAAATTTAATTCAAGATTGGCTCGATTAGCATATAAGCAAAATTTACATCTTAAAAGTTCAAGTTATTCGAGTTCAACTCCAGTTCGAGTTCGAGTCAAAAAATAAACAAGTCAAAATTAAATAAAATTTCAAATCCAAAAAATAATTAAATAAGTTTGAACTTATTCAACTTATTTAAACCCTGTTTGAAGTTACGGTGCATTTACCAAAAAATGAAGCTTTTAAGTATTAAAAATACTTTTATGATGTTTAGTAACTAATTTTTTTATAAATTAAATATTCTAATTTTTGATAAATTAAAAATACTTATGTCGAAAATTAGAAGTACTTGTTTATAAACCACCTAGCCTCTGACAAGCTAAGAGTCGGTTGCACACCTAAATCCGGGAGAATGACATGGCAGTTTTATTGGAATACCTCCGAAGCGTGTGTCACAGGCGATAACAACTCGAGGTCGTTAAATTCGAGAAAAAAAAATCAGAAAACTGAAACAAAATAACGAAAGTAAGAACTAAGAAGAGCAAAAGGAGTGTCTTAAGGCTGAGCACTCCGTGTTGGCTGTCTGTGTCTCTATGCTTCTTTCTCTACAGAACCTTGTACCAGCTTTGTAAATTCCTCTCTTCTGTGTCTGGGCCTTCTGTTTCATATACATCTTTTTAGGCAGGAAGAAGGGAGTAAAAAGGAGAAATAATTTTCAAGAGTATATACATTTTCGCACAGACAACACAGTACATATACATATAAATATAAGAGAGAGATAGATAGATAGAAAGATAGGAGAGGGAAAAAGCATGGGATGTTTTCCATGTTCAGGAGATTCATCATCAATCAAGAAGCCAGAGAAAAAAAGGAAGAATTATAGTCATATCAATACCAATCACTATACAAAAGATGATCAAAGAATACCCACAACAGGTTTGAGCTTTGTATGTTGTTTGATTGATTTTTTGCAAGAAAAACTTAAAAAGGTTATTTTTTCCATGACTTTTGCTTGGAAATTGAAAATGGGTACAAAATTTGCTGGTTCTTTTTCATGATTTTGCTTGAAAATTGAAAATGGGTACAAAATTTGCTGGTTCCTTTTCATGAATGAAGCCTGACCATCTTCTTCCTGATGTTTTATTTGCATGGTTCTTTTGTCTGCTTTTTAGTGGGACTTTTGCTATGATTTGAGGTGCCTTTTCTAATTTGCATAATTAATTCTTTTATAGGATTTTCCCTTAAAGTTTTCCAGTTTGTAGGAGATGGTCTGTCAGAAATTATCTGGTTGTCTTTTTCTGCGTTGGTTTTTGTAAGTTATGGTTCATGGTGCTAGGACGGATGCCGGAAATTTTGAATCTTGATGTGTGTCGGTGTGCTTTCGATGTAGTTGACTATTATTACATTTAATTTCAGCTCAGGATGCTTTGTTGATGAAAGTGTCCGAGTCCATCATCAATTGTGGTGACATAGTTTGGTTGGATCTTTGACCCTTTTTTCCTGATGGTCTGAAATAGTGAATGCTGGTTCTTGTTTGCTGTACACCGTCTTTGGGACGACTTGATTTTTTTCCTAATATTTATTGTTATTCATGATGTTACTGTTTAATTATTAGTGTTATGTGATTTTGTCTTTTCTGGGGTTCTTTGTTTGCTTTTAGGTTTTAGTAATTATTATGGTTATCCCTTGGTACTACTTAGCTGAGGATCATATGAAATCCATATTTTGGCATCATCTTGCCCATGTTCTCTTTGTGTCTTTTTGCCTTCTTCCCCCGTGGGCCTCTATCATACTTATGTTTTTAGGTGCTTCTTGTGTTTTTGTGCTAATACACGGGAAGTGAGCCCAAATAAAGGTGGGAAGAAGGAGAACAAGATAGATATAAATCCATCTGCAGCACCAGACGAGGTGGCTAGTAAGAGGTCTTTTTGTGATGAAGATGGTAATCGATCAAACTCTAGGGCCTTTCAATATACTGAACTGGAAGCTGCTACAGAAAATTTCAGGTCAGAAAATTTTCTGGGGGAGGGAGGCTTTGGCAAAGTTTACAAAGGTTGTCTGGTAGATACCGGTCAGGTATTGTTTTCTTTTAAAGGTTGCAATTTGACAAATTCGCCACTACTTAAAACTGTCTTCAGAAATTCGTTAGTTACCTAGATGCTTAGTACTATGTGTGATGTTGCAAAAGATCTAAAGTTAGTTTTTCTTGTCCCTGTAGATTGTGGCTATTAAGCAGCTTGATCCTAATGGATGTCAAGGGATCAGGGAGTTTACGGTTGAAGCATTATTCTTAAGTTTGGCTGATCATCCTAATCTTGTCAAGTTAATTGGTTGTTGTGCTGAGGGAGTTCAGAGGCTGTTGGTCTATGAGTACATGCCCCTGGGTTCTCTGGATGACCATTTACATGGTAAGTGCAATGTTGGAGAACTTATTATTGTTATTTTGGTTAGAGTTGTTTTGCTACATATATTCTTGATTGATTCTTTTTGCCTGCATGTATTATATTTGCTCCCTTTTTGAAACTGTCCCATCTTGCTAATGTGCCACTTTATCCTCAATGAGTGTCAAGTTATTTATGTTACTCTTGTAGGTCGTCCATCCAATAAAAAAAAGCTTGATTGGAACACAAGAATGAATATAGCAGCTGGTGCAGCTCGAGGCTTAGAGTATTTGCATGACAAGATGAAGCCTCCTGTCATCTATCGAGATTTAAAGTGTTCTAACATTCTTCTTGGGGAGGGTTATCATCCAAAGCTATCTGATTTTGGTTTGGCCAAAGTTGGCCCTTCGGGAGATAAAAGTCATGTTTCCACCAGGGTGATGGGTACATACGGATATTGTGCTCCGGATTATGCAATGACCGGTCAGCTTACATTCAAATCTGATATTTATAGCTTTGGTGTTGTTCTTCTGGAGATCATCACTGGCAGGAAAGCAATTGACGATTCTAGACCTGCTGCAGAGCAAAATTTGGTTGCATGGGTAACTTAGCTCTACCTCTCTCTTGCCTGCTAGTATTTGCCTTGGTTGAAATGGAAATGAGACTGTTTATGTCCTAGTGGCGGAGGGAACTCTAAGCAAAGTGCCCGTTAGATTTTCTTCCATTAAAGTGTGAAGCACCTTTAATGGAGCTGCTGAATTGGGATCCTTGCTTTTTGTTCCTTTGGATCACCTTTTATTTTTTATTTCAACTTTTTGGAGGACTGTCAAGAATTATCATCTATAGTTGATCTGCTGTCAATTGGATTGTGATTCTTTTGCCATTTAGACCACCAAAGTTACTTTTTGCTTAAGTAACCGAGGTAGATTGGAGAATGGGGACCACATATAAAGCATCCAATGTCTCTTTCCCCATGTACTCCTGTTGTTAGCATCAACTTATGCTTATGCTTCTTTCTTTTCCTTTTTGATTTTCTTTAGGATGGAGTGATATATCTGTGACCAGTAATCACTTTCTTTTGTCTCCATAGATTAAGTGACTAGAAGTCAGTTTGATGCAGTCACACCCATTACACTGTCCAGAAATGACTTAGAATTAGCAGATAATTTATATGTGCGCTCTTGAACATAGAAGCTACATGAGATGTGTTAAAAGAGGCACTAACGTCCTGATTTGAAGTTAGTGGAGTCGGACTGAAGCTGTGAAAATAAATTCATGTATTCCTGATTCATGTTAGTCTGCTAAACTATTCCATTGGTACCTTATCTGGGCTCTAATGCTTGCTAGATAAGCTTACAACAAATATATAAATGATGTTATGAATTTCCACGAATCTGAAAAGGAATGTTTTTGAAAATCTGAACTCTTCCATCAATGGGTGACTTGCTGGTGGATCCTATAGCCCATACACTGTTTTGGCTGCTTCAGTTTTGAAGTTTTTGAATCAATATCTTTGTTTGAATGTTTAATTATGTGCTTTGCCTTCTTTTTGCCTATGTGCAACAGGTTAGTGATAGTTGAAATGATGCACTTTTGCCCTGCACCTTAGCCTAAAATGGGCATGCTTCATTCTGGTAGATTATTTTCTTGCTATATACGCGGACAGACGCACACTTGTACATGCATGCACTGATACATGAGCACGCACATAGAGACACAGATATGTCTCTCTCTTATTTTGTCTGTAGGGCATTCATATATAATACCCCTGCAATTCTCTTTGCTAATTGCAGGCACGGCCCTTGTTCAGAGACAGGAGAAAATTCTCTCAGATGGCTGATCCATCGCTGGAAGGTCAATATCCCGTAAGGGGCTTGTATCAAGCTCTTGCAATTGCTGCAATGTGCGTCCAGGAGCAAGCTAGCATGCGACCCGTGATAGCTGATATTGTTATAGCTTTGAATTACCTTGCATCCCAAACATATGATCCCAGTCGCCTTCCTGTCCATAATTCCCGAAAGAGCTCATCTTCATATAAATCAAGAAAAGATGATGAACAGAAACCTCTTGCTGGAACCACTACTCGCGATGATGATGATGAGCAAACCAGGCTTAATGACTGATATCCGTGCTAGTTTTTGGCCCAAGTACCTCTTCATGTGTTTTCTGATTTCTGTTCCACATGATAACGGGTGCTTCTCTGCATTGTACTTCTGGTAAAAACAGAAATCCCCCTTCTAGCATCAGCCATCTTTACCTCAAATTTGGCTCTGCGTCCAGGGTAAATCTTTAGTCGGGCTCACGTGTAAGAAGAACCTTCAATTCGAATTCAAAAAAGAGAAAAGTATAGTGAAATAAGAGGACAAATTGTTTTATTTAGTGGGAAGAATGATGCTCATTTTGTTTTTTCATTCGAAGCATAAGTTGTTGGAAGAATGATGCTCGTACTTGAACTTTTCCCAAGAAGGGAAGCCCTCTGGAAGCCTGAGCCTGCAGAGTGCCCGCTTGCGTCATCGCCTATTCTGTGGTTTAGTTTTCGGCCCTGGAATTTCATTAAATCCTCCTCGGATAATTTTAAGAACCTCCCCTGAGGTTTGTGAAAATTGAAGGCGGTACCCTTCAGGTTTAAGAAAATTGCAGAAACTTCCCTCAAAAAATGGTTGGCGCTTTACTTTGCTGATGCAAGCAAAATATACCCATGGATAATCTTAGAAATTAGAATGCCCTTCGGTGATTATCCTCAACAAATACAAAGGTCCTTAGTAATGTCAAAACTCAAAATATTATTCACATACATCTGAAAGATTCTCTAGCAAGTTTGTGCTTATACTCCTAAAAAAAATATGTTGATATATACATGACGTATAAATAAATCGATACTAACCAAGTGAAAAAAACTATAGTTATTAAATTCGGATCGGCTCGACGGTTGAATCGGCCATTAGACCGGACCGGGTCTCTAGTGTGATTGGACAAGAATTGATTCGGTAAAAATCTGGACAAACTTGGTTGATCCATTGGTTCAATCGAAAATTCGTTCGATTTTTCAATTGATCTGATTTACCTTTTTTTTTTATTATGGATCTTTGTTTTTGAAACAAAATGTATATATGTTTTTGATAAGATTTATACATTGGATTTTCATTTAAATATATATAGACTTTACCATTTGTTTAGTTTTTATTTGATAACTAATTTTTTTAATAAACTTATTTTTTTATTATACAATTAATCCTTTTAACTTTTAAACTGATAATATTTGATTAGATAGAAAATTAAATTATTTTTAAATAAAAAATAAAATAATGAAAAAAATAATGCTATAGTTTTGAAAATAAGCGATAGAAATTTTGTTTTATACTTGACTATATTATTTATTTATTTAAAAGTATGATAAAATGAAATTAAATCTTCTATTAATATCTATATATTTATTATATATCTTTCTAAGTATAATAATTAGTATCTAAAAGCATTTTATTAAATATTTTATGTATATTAAAATTACTATTTTATATTTATAAATATTAAATTAATACTCACCGGTTCAACTAGTGATCCACTGGTTGAACCCGTGACCCAGTTCCTCTGCCGGGTTTCTTACCGGACCTAGTTTAATAACTATGCAAAAAACTACGTGTAGAGGAAAACTAGGGAATTTTGTTTACCCCCAAGTAAATGGCTTACTTTGTGTTCCAATAACTGTACTTTTCATCATTCTATAAACATGGTGAACTATGGATGTAAACTAATTCCCCTTGGATAAGTTGACAATTAGGTGAAACATAAGGTGCAGATCAAAGGTGTAAACCTCCGTACCTGTAGTAAATTCCAAGCTCTCCCCCTAGTATGGATGTCAAAAAGTAAAATAAAAAATAAAAAATCCTATGAATGTAAAATTGCACATTTTTCAAGGACATAGAAATCTGCTTTTCATGCCCAAAATGTCCATCTTCATCATTCCTTTATAGTTTATAACTAAAAGTTGAACTAACATAAGCTATTTGCTACTATAGATAGAACTCTAATTGTCACTACTTATTTAGCTTGTATACTAAATAGAGAAAAAAATATTTTTTCATTACCATAAAAAAATATTTAGCTCGTCAGGTTAAAAGTTTAAATCCTATGCCTAACACTTAAGGGTAAGAAGGGTGTGAGGAGGAATGAAAGGATTAAAAAAAAAAAAGAACAAAACTAGAATGTCTCTTGCTAAATATAGAACTCACATAAAATTGCAATAGGTTCGCAATCGTAGCCCTACTAAAAACATCTCTTTTCACAATTAAAAGCAATTAGTACTACTTCTTTGTTTTAATTTAGAACTTCAGCACTAAAATCATGAACAAATGATGCCAGAGAAGTTTTGCTGCGGTCAATTAAAATGAAGTTCCACTAGTATTTGCCTTGACACGTGCTTCGCACGTGAAACTGTTCCCGCCACAACCAACCAAATTGAACAAATAACAGAAGATCAGACTCCCTCTCTCATTTCCCTGTATAACTAACTAACTAACTAATACATTACAAGATTCCTTCTCCTCATTCAAGTAACAGTGCACAAATTTCCGATTTCCATAACAACACAAACCATTCAACCCTTGAAAATTCTCTCCCCCCCCCCCCTCTCTCTCAAGAGACACATACATTTCCCCCAAGTAACACACACTCAGAAAATCACAGCAGTAAATTGAACTTGACACAAAATGCAGAGACCCAATTTGCTATTTATGACAAGAAGGGGAAGGGCTGCTGGTGATGATCTTCCCATCTTCAGCGTCACAAATCATCATCATCATCGCAGAAGGACTCTTTCAGACAATTGCATTCACATCATTCCTATCATGGTCCTTCTTTGCCTCTTCATTCTCTGGTGGTTCTGCTATCCTGGTATGTATCTCATTATTATCTTCAACAAACCAGCTACATGTTCCGTTCTTTTCAGTTAATAGTTCATGGGCTATTCTTGGACTTTGCAGTAGCTCATTGCTTGATGGAAGTTTTTGTGTTTATTGGTTCCAGCTTACTCCTTTATTTCAGCTTTTATTGAATATTTTCATCAGGGCTGTTCGGGTTTGTGATGCATGATTCGGCATTTTTATAAATTTTGGCTATTAATGGATGGGCTTTTCGTGGGTTGATTTTCTGTAGCTGATTGTTCTTTCATTTTCTTTTGGTGGTTAATAATTTCAAGAAATTGATTACATATTAGTGATATGACCTGTTCATGATCCATGAGTCAGTTGCGTTTTAGTTCCTGGAAGGACATATTACATAAATTGAGTGATGATGGAACAGTGGAAATCTATAAACGATCAGATTATTAGATTCTGCTGTGAAATCAAGTGTTCTTGTTTAATACTACTATCATAAGAACATTGGTGATGGTACATGATTGTGTTATTTGTATGGATTCACTGAGAGAAGCATCTATCCAGTTTTGTTTAAGAACGCCTAACAGACTCCTTAAAGTTTTCGTTTGTCAAGTTTATCGAGTAAATATGGAATCCACTTTGTGTCAGAGCTTTACTGAGATCAATCTTGTAAAAGAGTGTTGGAGATATCATTATTTTCTGAATGCTATTTTGGTTTTCTTGCTTCAGTTTCTTCCCTCACTTTTTCCTGATCTCCTGATGTATCTGGGTCTTTCGGTTTATCTGTTGCATGGTTTTCTTTCTAAAGAATCAAAAGAGGAGACTAATCTGTAATGAACAGTGGTGGGATGGTCTCTTTCAGAGGAATAGTTGAATGAAAATAGTTCGCTTGAATCCAGTTCTCGAGTGAAAAAAGAAAGTGACGAGAGCTTTCTTGAGGTTCAAAAGGTTTCTCTATGTTTCTAATTTTTACGGATATCTGCCTCTGATAGAAACTTGTTGGATTTCTGGACTTCATTGTCCTGTGCCCGTTGATAAGTGCAAGAACGCATTATGTATCAGCTTTTGAGTGAATTATTTTTATCAGAGGTCTTACGTATAAAGTTGATCATTGTGTTGCATGAGGAATGACTCGGTTTTACTGCTAATTTTGGAACTGTTGAGATAATGGAAATAATTAATACTTGTCTTCTCTTATCTCTTGAAAAAATCAAGATTCTTAACGTGCATGGTCAGATATCTCAGGATTTGGATTATCAGATTCTGTTCTCCTTTGGTTCTATGCTATGATAAGGAATGTTGGTGATCGTACATTTGTCACAGCTGGATTAGTTTTATATACTTAAAAAAGTAAGCATCGCTGTGACTCTGGCAATGTGTTATGTAATGAATTAACAAAACTATATGTAAGTTTCTGACTTACTGAGTTTATTTAGTCTGCCTTTGCAGTTTTTCTTCCGTATTCATTTTCTTTTCCTTTACTTTCCCTTTTTCCTTGGTCTTCTATTCTCTTTTTTTAATTTAGTCGCACTCTCTTCCTTTTAACTGCTGAAACCTCAATAACAAGTATTCGATGTATCTTTGCTACAGTTTTCTTCATAAATCAGTAAGATGGGAGATGATTTGTTTGTATTTCAATGACAATTTAAGACTGTTTGGATAGAGAATTATTAGCCAAAATTTATTTGTTTACATCATCATTACAATTTCCAACACACCTTTTTATCTTTCCAATTACCTTTTTATCTCACATACATCACATCACAAAAAGTGCTACAGTAAAAATATCTCTAATAATTCACAATCCAAACACAGAAAAAAGTATTGATTGAAGATGTTGGGAAAAGGGCAGTAGAAGGAATCAACTCAATCAGGAGTTGCTAGACTTGAGAAAACAAATAGACTAGTGAAATTCATTTTTGAAGTGAAAAAAGAACAGCAATAATAATCACCTAACGCTTGAGAGTCAAATGATTTCCTTGTATTTCTGTTGTCTTTATTCTTTATTATAACCGTCATTTCAATGTCAACCAGCAGATTGAAGTCCAGCTGCATTTTACTTGCCATTTACATGAAACATTGCTCCTGATTGTTTGATCTGTGAAACTTTGTTCAGTGAATTTGGAGGTCAAGGATGGAAGAGTTACTGTGATCCCTAAGGTGGAGAAGCCTATTTCCCCAAACGAAACTCGTGTTGACCTTGCCTTCTTGGCAGCAGCAGCCACTTCCCCACATGCCTCAATTTCGCACATTCTAATAGTGGAGAACCAAACTGTAACAGAGCCACCAAGGGGAACTAATTGAAGTACTGATGAATTTTCTGCTCGAGTCATGGTTTAGGATTAGAGGTTTCAGTTCTGGACACAGAATTTGCATTGCCAGAAAAATTTAAAAAAAAAATGCCAAAGTAGGAACTCTCAGTTCCTGATTTGTTTCAAGGTAATTGTTGTAAAAGGGTCTACAATGTCTGCCTTGTCAAATTTACACAGAAAAATGCTACCTAGTATCTAGCCTAGTCATTTTATGCATCAGTCCTGCTGTGAATGTTGCTGTTCTGAGTTTTCTGCTGTAGCAAAAGAATGAATTTGAATCTTCCATGCCCAGTTAGAATGGAACGAGTTAATTTGTTTCCTTTACACCACTGAAGGAAAAGGAAAAGGAAAAGAGAACAGATGCCTGGCCGAATTTCTTGCCTGCTGCTTCTGCTACATTTCACTAACCTCACCCATTCTGCATTTGCCTACCCAGATATACATATTTGTGCTCCTTTTGGATGGCAAAACTCTACAACAGTCTCTTCTGGGTGACTGCAAGATAGAATGGTTATAATTAGTGTTGGTCCTGATAGAAGTTATGTAAATAACACAAACACCAAGCTAATAATGAGAGAAGGCAGGCCTAATATTATACCCGTAGAGGCAATCATGCTTAACAATTTTGTGTTAAAAGTATTATCATACCATATCATGGTGTTAAGCGAAAATTCTTGCTACCATAAGCAAGTGCATTTTTAAGTAGTTTGTATGCCTTGTAACCATTTTTAAGGATTAAATCAGGAATTACTTGGTCTAAAACGGCAACACTTGATTGCCATTTTCCACTTTCTTGAAATGATTATGCTCCAAAGTTGGGATTTCTCCTAAACTATTTGCGTGACCCCAGTCTCCAAGAACGGGGAGATTTGTTTACAGGCATTTATGGCAGAATTAGCAAATAACACCTAATATCAGTAGCATGATAATCGGACAAATATATAAACCAGAGGACGGAGTGCACTTAAGCTTCAGATGTACCTTCTGCCAACGGCTGCTATCTGGCCGTTTCAAGACAATGACTGTATTGAGTTTCTCAGGCGATTCCATTGTCCATCTGCAATATGGGCTGGACTCTTTAAAACGAGAGTAAACTCCAATTATTTGGTTCCTTCCTTCATCATACTTTGTTGAGCCCATGTAATACAAGAAGGGCTTCTGGCATGGATGTTTGGTAACAGGCCTAGTGTTGAATGCATAAGCTGTGTAATCAGCTCGCTTATACCAGTTAAGAAATGTTCGGGTTGGCATCTCGAGCTCTCTGGGAGAGATGACTCCCCTGAAGATCTGAACGACATAGCCCCAGGACACAGAAATGGACCAATACCTTTTCTTATCATAGCAGATTGACTGTTGTATTATGCTCGCCGAGTCTTGCTTAACCGATTCAAACAGGTGGTGAAGGCTTTGAACTCTGTTCAATTGTGGAAATATTGGTGCCACCACATCAAGGTGGTGAAGTGACACCAGTGGAGTCACCGGATGTGCTCCCAGAAGTCCTAGTAGATTTCCATACACATCATACTGCATTATCACCAAAACAGGACTTAAATAAGTTATCACACCATGTAGTTCTAGATTGAAACTCTGAACAGTTAATTCAATTTATGATGGTTGCTTAATTTATCCTACACCTTCGATTGCATTCATAATGGAGCACTGAACTGAGCGACAGCAATGTTCATGTAAAATACAACTACGAAATCAAGGATACAATGGCATTTCTGCTCAAAACATAAGCAACAAATAATGGTTTCTAGATTGCTATTGCTCTCAGCAAACTCAAAATTTAAGAGCCTGATGACCTTATTCCAATCAGTTTATTTATTGTTACCTGATGAAAGCCAGGTTCCCTAGTAAGTGGAACCCCTAGCTCAGCCATGCATGCCTGTATCCTATCATCACTGCCGTATAGTCCAGGGTATCTTTGAATGCATCGATCCTGCATCTTCTCTATTTCTAGTGCCAATGGATAGCTTATGGCGAAACCACCCCCACCATAAGCCATGGCATAGGAGAAAAATATGTTCTGAATATGGCTTTCCGATGAGCTGCCAATGTAATAATACTGATTGTGATCATACTTGGACAGCACTCTCAGCACATTTTCAACAACAAAAACAGTGTCATCATCTCCCATCACAAACCACCTAACATCCTTCATCCCCAGCCTCAACGTCTCAGAAACCACCCTTGAAATCCTCAATGCAGATCTCTTCCCCTGGCGATTCGTGTACTTGAACTCCGAAGTATTCCCAGAAATCTTAATGTCCGGCAACCCCTCATTCCTCCCAGTGGACACTTTTTTATCTAACCAAACCGCCCCCCTCGTCTCCCCTGGCCTCCACCACAATTTTATGTACTCCTTCCTCTTATCCCACAAATTCGACGAGGCGGCAATCCCAAAAGCAATGTGTTTGAGCTCGGTATCATCGCGCAAGGGCAGGCTTGGCAGCGGCGGTGGCGGCGCCGTCGTAGAAACCGCAGGTTCCTGAGCTGAATAATTGCTGATCGCAGATTCGTTTGCAAATGGAGAGCTGTCTTCAACATTCTGCCTTGTTGAGATGTCGGAAGATGGCAAGGGACATTCGAGCTGACGTTTGTTGAATATGAGCTTTGATGAATACAGAACATAGATTGTTAACATAGTAATAATTAACCAAGTAATGGAGCTGCGAAGGCTGCTGAGGCCTATTGGGGGGCGTTGGATAGCAGCAGAGTTCATCTGGTCCGACCGTCCAACCAACAGCAGGATGCTCAGATTGTTTCGTTCAGTACTGTTTGGAGGTCGGACCAAGAGAGTGATAGTTTGCTTACCATTGCCTTCTTCTTCTTCTTCTTCTCAGCAATTGCAGAGAGCGGGAAGTGGAAAATGGCGATGCAAGAAGGTCTGGATTGGAGAGATGTTCGGATCTGAGTTGGGGACTTTTGAAGTCTGTTAAGGGGAGGGAACGAAGATGAAGCCGGTTATGGCTCTCTCTCACTGACTGATATTCTTGATGGGGAAATATTTGGGCATGGGACAAAGGTAAATCAAGAGTTTGGAACCTAGGATTAGAATAGTCATATTACCAACGCCCCAGAATTCTAGATTCCCTGTTGTTAGGTCATAATAGATGCTTCGCCTCCCAAGTCTCCACCATTTTTTGATTTTGTCTTTCAAATTCTAGTGGACCACCGACTCACCATCAATAAACCTTACGTTAATAATAATGAAGTCCAATGGTCCAATTCAATGGACTGCGTTAATTTCCACATCCAACATTCCTGAAACTTCCCTCAACACATATTTAATCAATTTTGGTACACAGACGGGCTAGCCAATCAACGCCCGACACCATAATTGATCGATATTTTTGTTTTTTTTCTTTGTTTTTTCAGAAAGAAAGCGATTCGCGCACATAAGGTTTGAAATTTCTCTTTCAACAAATAAATAAAATAAAATAAAAAAGACAGTGCAAGGTATCTTTACCCCCACCAACCAAATACTACACTTTGATGGAGCTATATTAGTAATAATTAACTCTCCAAACCAATTGACACATAGCACGGCATAGAGTAAAGTTAGAATACCTCACCTGGATGCTGCAAATCACTTGCTTCCACGAAGCCCATGAATCCATTAATATTCTTGATACTGCAATAGTAATGTGTACACCCGATAAAGAATGTTGCTATTCACGGCTTGTGGAGATTGAAATATTGTTGATGCAGTTATTATTATTCCATTAGCCAGTCAGTCATCCCTATAAAAGTGATAAAGTGGTACGTTTACCAGACCGGACCTTTTCAGTTCTTCCTCTTTTAGCTTTACACGTTACAGCTTATCATCTTGTCTTGAAAATTAAAAAGGTAAACAAGAAAGTAAGTGCTAACAGCAGAGATTTGAATCTCATGCTTTTCACTCTAAGAATCGATTCTAAAATTGAGCATATATATATAGATACATATATATATATATATATAATATCACCATGAAACACGTGTTGTTTTATTTATTTATTTCAGAAAAGATTAATCCGGATTGAAGTGGTGTAGATTATGACTAATGTTAGACCGAATAACTTGACTTCATCTCGCAAACTATTCGATCAGCAGCCGGACTCGAACTCGTTTTGATCAAGCTCGAGATTGAGCTTGAATATATAATATCACCACGAAACTCGTATTGTTTAATTAATTTATTTATTTTTAAGAGAGATAAGTCCGGATTGAAGTGGTGTAAATTAGTCGGGATTGACTTTTTGATCTCCTTTTTTGGGAATAAATGAGCGATGTCATTCTTTCAAGCTTAGTGCAGTTTCGACCATTCCTTTTCCCTGAGGCCCATGCCCAAAAAGATGAAGACGAAGTCGAACCCTGCTGCCTATTTTCTGTAACACCTGGAATGATGGGTCTACAAAACCAAGATCATTGGGCTACAAAATCTGACTTACTATTTTCATAACTACTAGTCAGTGGGACAAAATGGCCCAACATTCTTTTTTTTTTTGTCAACAAACGTAAATGGCCCAATATTCAACCCTCAAAACTTTGCATAGATCATGACCTTAGAAAAACTTTGATCGTCATTTATTTTATGAATTTTTTAGGTGAAGTTTGTCTAAAAAATTTGTCATTTTATAGGTAAATAAAGTTAAAAGAGGAGTGTGAAAAACAATTTTTGAAGTGCCATTAACATTGCCCTTTTCTTTCGACCCTCTGTAACTCGACTTACTCTCTTGTACACACACCAATATCCACAAAAGGAGGTTAAAAAAAAAAAATCCTTCACAAACTATGGAGAGTTTATGATCGCATCTGGGAGTGTTTGGCTAGCTAATGGACTTATGGATGGATTAATTAGCTATACTCAAGGGGTGGTGTTCAAAAATTCAAATACATATCCTGAGAAGAAAATCAGCAAACCACGTGTCCTTTCTTACGAATTCTCACTGTTCAATTACAGATGACTGATAAGAGAGGATATTAGTTATCTACACAAGTTTCACTTGAATCAAGAGTCCGGGTGTTTTTTCCATTTTTGGCTCTAATTAGGCCTAATACATGACAAACCTTTTGACAATTAGTAAACAATTCATATAATACTATAAAGGATTATAGGGTTACTTTTTTTTTTATGGCTACGATAACATTTCTGTAATCTAATCTATTCTATTCTACGGGGAGGGGGAACCTAAAGATATTGATTAAGGGACTAACATGTATATATAGATTCGAGTAGACCAAAGGAATATTCTAACGTATCTTTAAATTTTTTTTCACTGCAGGTGGGGTTTGAACCTCTAAACCTACAACCCAAAGAGGGATTTAATCCATTTTTTATGATCACTGAGCTAAAACTCGGTGGTTTACTTTGTTTGTTTGGATTGAAGATTTTTTTGGAAGATTTGTTCAAAATAATGGTATAGCATTTGTGTTGTGATGTATGTGAAATAAATAGATAATTAAAAAGATTAAAAAATAATTTAAAATCATATTTATGACGTTCACTATTAATACAAACTAATATCGATTCGATCCAAGCTCTTTTATTGAATTGCTCACTCAACGAGGTTTCTTAATATCATTCCCTGAAGAGACTCATATATGGAATGCCGCAAAATAATACTGGCTGCTAGAGATTCATCAATCAATTACGATTTAGAAGTTGAAATTACATCCCTAGCATCAATAAGCTTAGCCAGGCGTTTATAATGTGCCCCAAATAGGCCTCACTCATCGGTATCTGAGCAATTATTCCGGTTGCGTTTACAGAACCTCCTCCTTGTATCATCAAATCATCGCTCATTAATGCAACACCAACATTATTTCATTCCAAATTCAGAGCAATGCCTGTTGTCTCCTCTTTAGTGATTGCAGTAACTGATCAACGCTTGACTGGGAATAAAAGCTGCTACTCCCTCCGTCCCACTTTGATAGTCCTGTTTCTTTTTTCACACAATTTAAGAAAAAGTAGTTAACTTTGTTGGAAAAATAAATTTAGATTGCCATTTTCCTAAAATACTCTCACATTAAATATGGTACAACTTTATGGAAACTTGAATTGATGGTAAAAAAAGAATCAACTCTCATTAAATGGAGTATGTTTATAGTAACAACTACTTACATTGAATAAGGGTATTTTAGGAAAATTAAAATACAATTACATTCTTCAATTGGAAAGTGGACTACAATTTGGGACAGATGAAAAAGGAATACAAGACTATCAAAATAGAATGGAGGGAGTATATCTTATTGCAAATGCCACCTATTCAACAAATAAGGTCTTGCAAAATGTATTGTCGATGAATATCATTTTAAGCATTATTTTCAACCTTTAGTCACATTTAAAAATACGGGATTAATTTTTATACACCACCAATGTAAAGAATTTATTACATAAATAGATTTAGATGAATGCCACATTATTATTATTCAACTTTTAAATTCACTTTTTACTCACGTGTCATATATTTATACTTAATTATGTAAAATTTTTTTACACTGCAAGTATATATAATATTAATCCTAAACATATTCCCTACTGTCGATAAGACATGTTAGTAGTGACAAGTGTGTTCCACTCTACGTACTCCTGTTTTTCCAAAAAAGTTTTCCTTTTAGTATGACAGCAAAAGGGCTGTATTCTAGAGTGAGAACGATAGTTTGTTTCCAGAAATCTGTTCTTTTTGGTTTTTGTTTATATCAGAAATCCCGCTTTAGCATCGGATCCGAGAAACCAAAATGTAGGGGAAGGAATGCAGTCTGGGCCTGCTGGTTATGGTCTAATGGACCACTCACCGTGGAGACTTGAGTTCTATCTGCATGGGTGGGGTCTACAAAGGAAAGGAGGCTCCCTTTGTTGGGCCAACATTAAGAGGCCGATGTGACTTCCCTCACCACCACAGGCAGATAAGATGATCCAAAAAACAGTTCACGTGCCGTGGGTCCTACCGCATGATCGGCTACTATTGAGCTAAACTTTTAGCTGGTAGATTTTGTCGGCTTGGCCCAAAAACTTAACCACATAGAAGACCTCAATGGGTTGATTAAATCACTAAGTAGTTTTCCCAAATTATGCATTTGATAGATAATTGTTTTTTTTTTTTTATATAGATTATCATTTCATGAGATCTGCGTCAAATATATCACTGAAATAATACTATCTACACCAAATCTGAAATAAATTATAAATATTACATTGTAAATTTCTAAATATTCCAAATGATGTCAATCTCTTCGAACCTAACAAATATTTGTGTATGCTCATATATCATATTGAGATCTGATAAAATAGATTTCAGAAATTTCAGATCTAACAAATAGATTTGAAAATATTGAGATTCGACAAAAATAAAATAATATAAACTCTAATTAGAAAAACTCTAAGAGAAAAGAAATCTCTTACTAGAAAAGTTTAGGAAAGAATAATACTATTACTAGAAATTTTAGGAGAACCTTTATTATCTACAACCGCACAAAAAACCCAAAAAAAAAAAAAAAATCTTTGGGGATTTGTTTAAGATGAGTGGAGCAAGTTAGAGATAAAGAGAAGAATGAGTTTCCTTCTATAAGTAACATGTATCATTTTTTGACAGATAATTTAGGTACATGTCATTTTAGTCGTAGATCATTCAAACCTGAAGATTCTAGTTTGCAAGTACTTGTCTTGATGTTTCATTATCAAGTTTTAAATACGAACTGAAGTACTTTTCAGTGGTTAATGATAACTTAGACAAAATAAAACCCGCTATAATCCAAATAAAGATTCATGAGTGGCTGTATACTTCATTTGAGTTAATGATTAAAATTGCAAAAAATACTAGAAAAACTTGCATCTTACCGTTAATTTGCTGAGACTCTTTCTCCCTAGTTGATATCAAGCAGCATTAGCGAAACATCTTCTGCTGAAAAATTGTAATTGCATATACTTGAGATCTAAATTTGAATTTGAAATATAAATTTTGCACGTGTACTATGGGTTTAATTGTGATCGTATATATATATATATATAGTCAGTATACATGAGATTAACTATTAATTTTAGCATCGATCAAAAAATATATATATATTTTTTTTGGGTTTAGTCGGAGCTTCATATGAAGTAAAAGAAGTAATTGGCTTTGGCTTGGGCAAGGTGCACAAAACAATTTTCATTCCATAGAAGTAGCACTCCACAGTCCCACTATCTGTTCATTTCCGTTCCATGCAAAGAAAAAGAAAATTTGCAAGACAAGGGAGAGAAGCTAGGCAAGAATAAATAAATCTCAAATCACAATCGAATCCACGTCATCTTAAGAGTTCATGGATGTTCATCGAGGAGCATGTATTTTGGAAGTAGGAAATACGCATAATGTACAGATTAATATAATTTTGTTCAAAAGAGTTAGAGAAAAAGAGAGCAAGCAACTTCGCAGACTTGCGTTTCCTAATATCATATCATCTGCTTTAGAGTAGGTACATAGCCAAACTTTGTGTCCGAATGAAGCTTAATATAAGTTAATCGACGTTAATTACGTACGATCTAGCAACACAACCATATGATGTAGTGCTCTTATAGAGAAACTAAAGATGTTTGCGGTCGGCAACAAATTCGTTAAGTATTTCATCACCAAACAAGCCGTGATTAGGAAAGTGTCAATGTGATATTACTAGTTCGTTAATTGGCCGAGTCTTGTAATATCACTTACTTTCGACAATTAACTTAACATTGGCAAAACACAAACCTTTCAAAAAGTATTTTCAACTTTCATGTAATATTATTATTATTATTTTAGAGGTTATCGTACCAAAAAAACAAAAAATAAAAGGATGAATTTTGTATGTACCAAAAAATAATGTATATGCTACAGATTATGGATGCATGACATTTAATTTCAATCTAAATTTAAATTTTAATTCTCACATATGTGGCGTACATCTGTATTCGTTACTATATTTATATATATATATATACTATTAGTGTATACAAAATTAATAAAAAAAGAGTAGTTTTAATTACATATATTCTCGCTATTTTCAAAACTTTCTCGGACCTTATAATTCTTCATTCCTTTTATAATGTTACATTTCGTACAACTTGCATTGACCTCCTCTGTGGTTTAAAAAATTGCACTGACCTCCCTTGAACTTACTAATCCTTTGCAAATTCAGTCCAAACAATTAAAATATTGTTTTAGGGAGTGAAATTAAAATTTTCTACCAGATTTGCCCTTTGTGCTACATGTCCAATAAATAACAAAGTATTACAAATCAATTAACAATTAATAAACTTTAAAGGGTGTAGTTTATGGGCTAATACGCATTACCTATTTAAAGTACCGGCTCTTTATGGATATTTTACTTCAAACATTTAATTTATGATAAATATATCAATGTTTGTAAGTAAAATTCAAAAAGTGTTACAGTAATATTCTTACAAAAAGGAAATCGGTAGGTTATCTATTTAATATAAATTATATATTTTAAAAAAAGAAATGGCCCATAAAGTATTAATTCTTTATGGCTTTCATCCATTAGGTGAGTAAAGTATTGGCTCTTTATGGGTATTTTATTTTGAATCATTTAATTTATGTTAAATACATAAATGTTTGTAACTAAAATTGAAAAAGTGTTACATTAATATTTTTACGGAAGTGAAACTGGTAGGTTTTGTATTTAACAAAAATTAAATATTTGAGAGTAAATACAAATCTTTGTACTCTCAAATATTTCAGGGGAGGTCAGTGTAATTTTTTAAATCACAGGAAAGGTGAGTGCAAGTGACAGAAACCTCTTGCAATTATCCCTTTAAACTGATGATGTAGTAACCATAATCTATCATAGAATTACTCGCCGAAAGTCACCATTTTTTTACCTCTCCCAGTTTACTCTGCAAGCAGAACGATAATTAGATTCCCAAATTCCGACGCTAAAAGGTAAAGGGATTCAATTCTATCTGCAGAATTAAGGGGGAAAAAATAAAACAAAAAAACTATCCTCCAAATGTCTCGATGTTTTGTGCCACCAGTCAAACACGAGACACTGTCCCCATAGCCACTCCCTTCCTTCCTGGCCTGTCAAGTGTGAAATGAAAATGAGTCGTCCCGCGGATTCCAACCTGTTGTGCAAGTACTGCTCCAAAATTTCCCTTCATCCCACCTGTTATGTTCTTTAGTTGCATGCTATGTGTTTTTTGTCGTCAGCCAACTCCAGTCTGTAAAACAAAAAATCTGAAGCCCACACCCATCAGAAGCGGGAATTGACAATGCAAATGCATGTCAGGCAGATAGATCCAGTATTAGCAGCTATGGCAAAAACAACAAAGGATTGGAAATCCTTGTCATCATTAAGTAAAACAGGATTTTCCATGTAATAGTTACTGACATGGTACTACATGATGGAAGAGGGGCTGGAACGGTTGCCAGAGACAACCGTTTCAGAAGTTTCACGGTCATGATTACGTCAAAAAAATTTGTGCGGCTCAAATCACTCCTTGTAACTCGATTTTCATGTCACGTGAGACTCACAAAAATGTTGATTTAGTATTACTCGATGTTGTTCTATTATTATACCTTGTACAGATAATGTTACACCGTATACAAATAATGTTACACCTTCGGGAACGGTTGCTTTGACAACCGTTCCCACCCCGGATCCCTACACGATTGGATAACGCTGCGAGGGTTGATCTAGCCATGTGAAACTTAGGTGTGTAGGCATGGGAAGCCTTAAGCTTTTCGACAATCATTCTACTTTCTTTTATCGAGTCTTTTCGCCATTAAAAGTGTGTTTCTTCTCGATTCTTGAATCTCATCTCTTGCTTTCTTCTTACCAGAAAAGAAAAAAAATCTTTCTGCTTTCTACTCTGTACGTCCTCCAACTTCAATAGCTCGATTCTGCAAAAGCAGTTTAACGTAGGAGGATTCACCAGTGGACACAATCAATTCCGTTTCAGGTAATTCCAATTTGAGCTCTTTCCTTTTCAGTTTGCTTTACCGCTAAGTAAATCGTTCATGTCAAACTTGATCGTGTGCGTTTCATGTGATTGTACTACTGCTTTCCAGATGTGCTGAAAAGTTCCACTAAACTCTTTAATTACCGATCAGACGATTTAATACTACTTTCCACAAACAGTTGCCAAGAGACATGACAACATGTTTTTGCATTAATTGGTTTACTCTCTTGTTGATTTAATCTTAGATACAGACATAGTACTGCTTTGGTTTATGGCTTGCCAGAGAATGGTTCTCGTAAATTTCCAGACAGGAATATTGTACACAGTCGGGCCATGGGACATGGCGGTGGGCGCAGCCATGATTTGGTGTGACTGCATTTGATTTCGTATCTTTTACAATGTTTGGTTGGTGTGCACTTACATAATAATGGTTGAATTTTTTTACAACATTTTGGATGCACAAGAATCATTATTGATACTATTGATAAGAGGTATTCAATCCAAAATTTACTATTTATAATTTCTCCCACCATTTAATGAAAATTTATTATGAAATATATAACAAAAATAACAATTATGTGCAACCGCACATATCCCAATTCCAAATCATGCCAGGAGTACATTTTTTATTCTACTTGGGGCAAGTGATTAGGGGGATGGCGAATTTTTTTTTTTTTTAAATCATTCGTTACTTATCTACCTTGCACCTATTTTTAAATTGAGCTAATGTCGTTAGCAAATGTTTCAAATAAGCCAAGTCATTAGACATGGTAAAGACAACGACTAACATACTCTCATGGCCATTGCCTCCATGGCCCGATGACCGGAATAGCTAATTATTTCTTAAGGAGTTTTTCCTTCCCAAATTGATTTTGTATCTTGTGGTGTTCAATGTGTGTCATTCTCATGGACAACAAGGAGAGGGTCTACATGTTGATGGGCTTTAATCAGCAACCTACCCAATCATGCTGTCTTGCTGGATACATATATATATATATGCTTAAATTTTTTTTTTGGAGACGATAACTGTTGTATAACCTAATCTATCCTACACTAGGGGAAAGGGGGCGGACTAAGAAGGCCAGAAATAATTCGGAGGAAACTGAATCACCATCGGACCAGACGAGCGCACCACACACCCGTCTAGATTTTTTGAAATCATACCACTTTAAATGTGACATTTGATGATAGGTAAAGTTTGAAACTCTTACTTCTCACCCCATCAAGCCTTAACGGCTGGGTCATGGCCACCAGCCTTTGAACGGGTGGTTTATATATGCTTAAACTTAAAAAAGGTGAAATATGGTACTTGCAGTAAGAAATCAAGAAAGTAAAAATGTCAGCTAGCTTATTAGATTACGTGCAAAACAACACCAACTAGATCCTTGGCAACTTGAGCCATCTTTCGGTGTAGGTACATCGTGACCAAACTAGCCTTTGGGATTGTGAGGTGGGCTGGATTTTTAGATCAGAAGAAATTAGCAGAGTCACAAATTTGGTAGTTGAGGACATCAAGATGCCATATACACCCCTGGCTTTCCAACTTTTATCCATCCAAGTCCTAATTCACCCTACATATCCATAATAAATGGCCAATCATATGTAGTCGTCACATGTACGAACAGCTAAAAGCATAGCTCTCAAGAGTCAAGACCCTCAACAATTGTCTGTCCCACCATGCAAGTGTTATCAACGTCGATAAGGACAAATCTTACTAATTAGCCACACAAACAGTGCATCCATAATGTCACCAAGAAATTTGCATATCAGTAGTTGGTTGGAGTATATAGATGGATTTTGATCAGTACTGTTTTTGGAGAGGTAACTGAGAGTTTAATGTCACCATTTTAATTAACATTCAAGAATCTTTTATGCAGACAGATGGAACCAGCAAGCCATGCACAACAACACAAGCAGCAATCTTCAGCGCCAGTCATACCACCTCTGCCCAGAGACTCGAGGGGTTCATTAGAGGTCTTCAATCCGTCAACTTACAGGCAAGCATCTAGTCCTGTTTTCAAACAGTCGCCGTCGTCGTGGCACAGTAATTGGGCCGAATCACCGCGGAACAATAACAGTGATAACACTACTAATATTATTCGTCCTCCTGAGCCATCAGAAGAAACCAACTTACCATCTTCGAAGTCTGGCAGAGCAAATGCTGAAGAAATCACAACATGGATGGCCCTCAAGGATCCCAGTTCAACTTCAACTCTATCATCACAGCAGCAGCAGCAGTCATCATCATCATCATCATCTCCTTTTGCTCAGAAGACTATTTCCTCCATTATAACTGATTCTGAAGGCCTCAATTCGCCGGCCAAATCCCCCGTAGCAGGGGAAGTTGGAGCTGCTGCTCAGAGAGCTGCTGAGTGGGGATTGGTGTTGCAGACTGATAGAGAGACAGGAAAGCCGCAAGGGGTTAAACTGAGAACTTCCGGGGAGGAACAGAATAGTAAAACAGGGTCAACAAGAAGGGATTCTGGTAATTCTTTTCGAAGTTCTGGTGATTTATCAGATGATGGAACAGGTAATTCCGAGCCTTTTTTTTTTTAAGAAAAAAATTTTCGCCCTAACGGTTTAACATAGAAAAAATGATTTTTATTTTATACGTGAATGTAAATCAATAGATTCAAATTTTATGGATTAGTTGTCCATCTATTTTTGTAGAATAAAGTTTCGAAGGTTAATAGTTTAATTGACGAGTAAGATAATGTTATTAATGGCACTTGGTAAAGTACTATAAAAAAAAAATTATTCAATGCATCTATCATGGGTTAATTAAAAGAAAAGGGGCAGAATCAATGCTTCAAAAATAAATTGATGTTCATTGAACTCTGCAGGCAAGGACAGGGGGTTTCCAAGAGTATCGGAGGATTTAAAGGATGCCTTGTCAACTTTTCAGCAAACATTTGTTGTATCGGATGCTACCAAACCCGATTACCCGATTCTGTATGCAAGTGCTGGATTCTTCAAGATGACCGGCTATACATCGAAGGAAGTCATAGGCAGAAACTGGTTCGAATTCCCATATCCTCCTCCCATTTATTTATTTTTGGTCTTTTTGATAACTATTATAATAGTTTTTGAGAGAGTATTTATGACATTTTGTTTGTGCTCGGGCGGGCTGCAGTCGGTTTCTACAGGGTTCGGATACGGATCCAGAAGATGTGGCGAAGATCAGGGAGGCTCTACAGGCGGGAAATGGTTACTGTGGTAGATTGCTAAACTATAAGAAGGATGGGACTCCCTTTTGGAATCTGCTCACTATTGCACCCATCAAAGATGAAAGTGGAAAAGTTCTCAAATTCATTGGGTGAGTTTTAAAAGAAGAAGAAAAACAATAATATCTTTTGTCGAGGTTATATATACACTGCAGTGTTTATGGTTTGAAAAGTGGACTTGGGGAAAATTTGCCATCAAAACAAATTTGTTCTTGGCGTGCTTGTATCCAAAAGCAGCAGCATTTTGGTAGAAATTTATCGCAGAAGGCAATGGCATGCCACTACTATCAATTGTTTGGGGATTAATTTGCAACTGAGAGAGAGTTTGGGGGCATATAGAAATTATCCCTACTTAGCGCCTTTTCTAGGGTCTAGGCTATTTTGTTGACTTTTGAGGACCTCGACTTCATTCTTCTTTCAAACTTGACCTCCATAGGCTGGGAAAAGTGTGGTCTCAACACTAAGAAGTTATATATTATTATTATTATTTTTTTTTTTGGGAGCAATCAAGAGCATGATCAAGATATATCATCCGAAATATGGTCCATTTTCGTGGTCCCATTTGAGCAACTAACAAGTGTGCGGTGACATCATATGAGTTTCTTTTAAGGATTGGCTATTATTTCATAAAAGAAAAAAAATCTCTAATTACCTCATAAATATACTGTTCAATCAATCTTTTCATTTTTTGATTACTTTTTGATATAACATAGTACATCGTAACTCAATGATAGATGCATTTATCTCTTTTCGGATCAATTTGGGCTCATAAAAATGATTCCATTCTCGACCTCAACGATTAATTGCACAAATGAAATCGTGTGGGCCTTTTTGCTAATCCCTTTCTTGATCATCAGTTTGGGCTTGTTAATGCAAAAGAGTTGGCAAGTCAACTCTTACTATATGACAAATAGTACTATACTGGTTATTAATTTACAGAAGGTACATCGATTTTGTGTTGGTATTTTTTTTAAAAAAAAAAAATTTCGGAAGTTTGACATCTTAATTGAATTAGATAATTGGACATGATAAGTTATTTAAGGAATCTTTTCTTTTCTTTTTTTTTTTAAAATTACAGAATGCAAGTGGAGGTAAGCAAGCATACAGAGGGGACCAAGGAAAAAATGTGCCGGCCCAATGGGCTTCCTGAATCACTGATCCGCTATGACGGTATATTCCCTTTTATTCTTTATTTTCGGTAAACTCTCTTTTAATTTTATTATTATTTTTTAATTTTCGGTAAACTTAAGTTTTTGACTGATATAATAAGACTAGCATCTCTTTTCATAATTAAGTTGTTAGGTCCACAAATTTTTCTTTACAAAAAAAAAAAAAAAACAAAACAACTTTATTCTTGAGAAAATCAAGAAAAGGTCAGAAAATGCTGAGAAAGGAAACTAATTAACTAACACAAGGAAATAAAAACCCTTAAGGATAGAAAGTACATTTATTTATTACCTTACCAAATTTTTAATCATATATGCAGTTCATCAGGTAAAGGATAACCAAAAATTTGTTATATTTCTGCATTTGAAACTTCTCTTATAACACATTGACACCTACTATTAAGTTATTAAATCAGAAGTTAGTAATTCACTCTGCAAGGTAATCACATAAAACTCCCAAGAAAAGAAAACACAACCATTCTAGATGGTCAGTGAAAAGTAGAAATGTTAAGCTCTACTTCCCCTCAGATTTCTTATTCATCATATGCTACTTAGTTCCTCCATTAGGTAATGTATATATATATATATATATATATATATCTCAGAAAAATTGATTGAGGGGGTGTTTTGATTGAATTATATGCAGCCCGTCAGAAGGAGCAGGCTTCCAGTAACGTGACCGAATTAGTGGACGCAGTGAAGAACCCTCTTCGTCCAAGAGCCCTTAGCGAATCAAATAACCGTCCCTTCATCAGAAAATCATCAGAAGGAGGAGTTGGCCAGCCACCTGATGCCGTTGTAAATCTCAACTTAGAGAACAAAGCTCCCCCTAGACGACACTCTCATGCAGGCACCAGAACTTCATCATCAATGGAGCGCATTAGCGAGCTTCCTGAGACCAAGCCCAAAAAATCTAGACGTCTTTCGCTCATGGGGTAAACTGAACTCACACGTTACTAAGTTTTTTTTTTTTTGGGGCACCAAGAAATCTGGGCTTTTCTTACTACGTTAATATGTAGTAGTTACTAACTAATCAAGTTTAGTGATGAAAGAGGAATATTTATCTAATTTTTTCACGTGTTGTAGGATCATGAAAAAGGGTCGACGTTCGAGCACTGCAGATGAAGAATTCGAGGCCAAAGTGACTATGGATGACAATGAAGTTGACGATGATAGTGATGCGGAGGATGGGCGGCCTCAAAGCCTTGATGACAAAGTTAGGAAGAAGGAAATGAGAAAAGGTATCGATTTAGCGACTACCCTTGAACGTATCGAGAAGAATTTTGTCATTACCGATCCAAGACTGCCTGATAATCCCATTGTAAGAGATACTCTCACTCTTTTAGCATAATTTTTCTTGTGAACTTTTCTTTTTTTTTTGGGATCACTCGACCGTCTTAAAATTCGTTGATGTGATGATTAATTGTTGCCTAGATTTTTGCGTCGGATAGCTTTTTGGAGCTGACCGAGTATAGTCGCGAAGAAATCTTGGGGAGAAATTGCAGGTATATTTCAAGTTTTCCTAATATTTTTCACTGAAGAATGAACATGTTTTCAGTCACGTAAGTGGGAGAAAAACTGAGGAAGAAAAGTGGGGAATAATTCTTTGTCGGAGGGGGAGGGGAACAAAAAAGACAGAGAGACAAAAAGGACAACTAACAATAAAGCCATGTATATGTCATAAGCACGCAAGCATGACACGCTCGGTGGGACTCGAACCCACAATCGTCTGATTAGAAGTCAGACGCCTTATCCATTAGGCCACGAGCGCTGAATGACCACATCGTTCTAATAGAAATTATATCGGACCATCACTAAGAATTGTTCAAATGCCAACTTCTTTTTTCTAACATGACAAGATATATCAAACGGAAAAATTATAGTGAAAAAGCCGCAGCAACACATATTGTACAGGAAAAAAAAAAAATTGTGTGTAATGTCCCACACGTCATTATGCTGTTCTGAAACCAAGGTTACATAATAAACAGTGACAAACAATATACTATAGGAGAGTAGACAATAACATTCCTAAAAAGTATAGTAATTGAGTTCCTTTGCTAGATAAGAAAGTGAAAAAAAAAAAAAAATTAGATGAATGAATTGGTTATGATGCTACAAATCTTAGGAAAAGTTATTACAGTAGGAACCAGATCAAGAATTACAATTATGCGTCTACTTAAGCTAGCATAAACGGAGGCTAACTTCAACCGAAATTATCACTTCAATTTCTTGATGAATACCTATTTTTATTTATTTAAGTTTCGATACTCTTAATTTTTTTTTTTTGGGTAATGCCCCACTTATTTTACTTTAATTGTTGAGAGAAATTGTACCAGTAACACTTTCTAAATCTTAGCTGAACTTTCATTATCCAACTTAAATACTATAAAAATGGGAGCTCCCGCCTGTGGTAGTCGATCACCTCTTTTTCTTCTCAGCAGTACAGCATCCATGCAGAAATTCAACATTCCACCTTGTCTTACAATTTCCAAACATGATTTGGGAATTGCTGCCGAATGTAGTCATGGTTAATAATCAACCATAAGTACTAATTGAACAAATTCTCACGTGGTGGGATGTTGTAGATTTCTTCAAGGGCCCGAAACTGATCCAACAACCGTGAGGAAAATCAGACATGCAATTGATACCCAATCAGAAGTCACGGTGCAGCTCATTAACTATACTAAGACTGGTACTCAATCTGCATTCTTGAAACTTGAAAGCTGAAACAACAATGCAAAATCCTCAATTCCCAAATCGGGTTTCTAACCATATTGTTTCTGTGGAAACCATTCAGGCAAAAAGTTCTGGAACCTGTTTCATCTACAGCCTATGCGTGACCAAAAGGTGCGGTGCTTTTATTTTTATATGCATGCTTCAGACCAACTCCAGTGAACCATGCCTGCAACAACTCACTGCATCTTTGTATGGGATATATTGGCCGTTTAATTTCCGTTCGTGAACAGGGAGAAGTACAATATTTCATCGGGGTCCAACTGGATGGGAGCGAACATGTTGAGCCGCTTCGCAATTGCATTCCTGAGTCGAGAGCAGGCGAGGGTGCTAAACTGGTACTTTCTACTCTCAACTCTCTTCTTGTGCTTAAATTCCCTTTTAAGCTTCAGCATATAAGCATGTGAGAAAATAGACATTCATTTAGTAGAAGACCTTTAGAGCAACTAAATTAATCGGTGCGTGCTTGGTTTTAATATTAGTAATCATTGGCAAATTTGAAAAACAGAAAATTATTTTGGTCTGATTATCTATTCAGGTGAAAGAAACTGCAGGAGATGTCGATGAAGCAGTGAGAGAACTTCCGGATGCAAACATGGTAAGATTATTAGCTTTGTTGAAAGTAACATCAGCTTGTGGATTTGAAGTACTAAGATGGGATTCAAGTTATCAATTTATTTGCGAATGCGCAGAAACCGGAAGATTTGTGGGCAAACCACTCGAAGGTGGTTCATCCGAAACCCCACCGAAGAGATAACCCATCTTGGAAAGCCATTCAACAGGTATAAGACAGGGCATAGGATTTGAAATGTGCATATGATATTGGACAACTAGTGAAAGTTGATTTAAAAGGCTATAGATTGGTAACTCTGCAGTTCAATTTCAACTGTAGGACTTTGTTCAACTATATGCTACTTCCATTGTGGTTCTTAACTATTTCAATGCCACTTTGATGCTTATATAACCATATTGACGTACGGTGATTTGATTGGCCTGTAATTCCCAGATTCTTGATAGTGGAGAACAGATAGGCTTGAAGCACTTCAGGCCAGTGAAACCTCTGGGATCTGGTGATACAGGAAGGTCAGTTAGTTGTTTACATCATTTTCTTTTTAAAATTTTCACTCCTGGGACTCGTATATAATGTTCAATTGACAGGATCTTAAGCTATTTGATTTCTGTCACCATGTTAACAGGAATTCATCCATTGCAATGATGTATGCAAATCCTTGAAATGCTTTTCCTGAATTGTCTGATTAGCCTTGTCCTACAAGTGTTAATATCAGCTCAGAACCACTCAATGTTTTGCCTCTTTGGGATCAAACACGTGTTTCTTTGTGAATGTTACCAAAATTGTGATCAGAATTTAACCTAAGTGTTTCTCCATAATAGTGTCCGCTGAACATGTTGAGGCAAGATTCTTGAAGTATATAGAAGAAAAGAACTTTGATGTGGTACGGTGGTATTCTCTTGGTTCCACTATATGCTTAGGAGGATTATTTTTAAGTGGCTATAGATCCAAGATACTCTCTCCATACAGCATTGGTGACATTGCTTGTGAAAATGGACGTCTAAATTAAATGAACTGCTGATTCTTCCTTCTCATTAAGAAGCAAGCCGTACTGCTCAAATACATCCATCATCTACTTCCCCGTATTCTGTTCATGTCTTGGTCACTCGACAACTTAATTATATGCAGTGTGCACTTGGTGGAACTTCATGGTACTGAAGAATACTTTGCAATGAAAGCAATGGACAAGGGAATGATGCTTAACCGGAACAAGGTATAGAATCTAATTTCCTGTGCATTGTAATTGCATTTGCCAGACACGACACCCTCTTGTGAGCTTAACATTTTGCAAAATTTGCAAACAACAGAAAACTTCGGGTGAAATGTACTCTCCAAGTTTCTTTTTCTTGGACAAATTGTGGCAGAAATCTTTCAGGCTTTCAACAGTTTTCTCCCATAATAACTTTACAATCACTTTATTGGACACTTGTGCAGTTAATTAACTGTAGTTTATGTCTTATTTATGCTCCATATTCACTTGATTCCTTTGCTTTCCTTTCCTGTAGGTGCACAGAGCTTGTGCTGAAAGAGAGATCCTAGACATGTTGGACCATCCATTCCTTCCAGCCCTTTATGCTTCATTTCAGGTTAGAAAAACTAAGAGACTAAAAGTCTTAGAGGTTAAACATAGCGGCAATGAGAAGTTAGGAAGGTATTATAATGTGTGAGATTAGTTGTCATCTAAGAACTTCCTTTTTTATTAGTAAGAATTGCACATGCTCTAGCCAATACTAGTTACTGTTTCCTCAAGTGTTACTTGCACATTATCTTCTATATCTTTGCTTTCTTTTGCATCCAAATTGCGATAGCTGAAATCCGTCTTAACTACTTTTGCAGACGAAAACTCATATCTGTCTGATAACTGACTACTGCCCTGGTGGGGAGCTATTCATGCTCTTGGACAGACAGCCGATGAAGGTACTCAGGGAAGATGCTGTAAGGTATCTGAATCATAACCATGAAGTTTAATAAAATTATTCATTCCCAAAGCTTCCTTCCTGAATATCAGTCTCATGTAGAAGAGAAGATTTCTAGCACCTAGTCAGACTTTAGAAATTGACACCTGAGCAATGCATAGATTCTAAAATATATAATTAAAAGGCAATAGCCGAACTTATTATTTATTTTTTTATCAAATCATATCTTAAAAGGATGAGCTGATCATGATAGCTAGTTCAGATTTTAGAACCAGAAGAAAAACTTGGAAGCAATGTAGAGAGAAGAATTCTGGCCCACATGCTAGGGGGCTTGCATATTAAAGTTCGTGAATCAATTAATACTTTCTTTGTATGGAGGCAATTCTTTTTTTTCTTTTTGGCCGAATTGCTTGTGCAGTCTCAATACTTTGATGCTTTGTTGATCTTCTCTACTTATCTCTGCTGACTCAAAAGCTCTCCAGTTGGAGATGGCTATATCTCGTTGCACAGTGGAACACGTTTTTGGTCTTTTGACATCTTAGCGACATTAAGCGATTAATCTTGCTAGAATGGTGATTGAACTCACATAAAGTTGTTTACCTGCAGATTCTACGCTGCTGAAGTAGTGGTTGCTTTGGAGTATCTTCACTGTCAAGGTAAAGCTTAACAGTTTTGCTTATCCTTATTTTGTTAGGAGATGTAGCTGTATTATTGGTTAGCAGGGTTATTTACAATAATATTGAAACCTTTATTCTAAACCGAAAAGCTATTTTTCCATAAAAACAAGTCCCTTTTTAGTTTTTCCATTAAACTGAATTGAGTTTTTT